>NC_056719.1:17678521-17828422 GCF_018831695.1 Puntigrus tetrazona
GTTTTTGATCATATTTTTTGTGCAAAACGTGATGCATTTTATTTTTCAGGAGTTACAGATGAATAGAAAGCTCTGTTTGAAATAGATTTTTTTTTGGAATGCACTGTTTTTGCAAATCGGCTCGATCCCCTTGATCTTCTGGTTGGATCTTCTCGTGATGTTCTGGTGATGTTCTGGTGCTTGTTTGGTGTCTCAGGTTCTGGAGGAAGAGCTGACTCTGAGGAAGAAAGAGCAGGAGCTTTTCTTCAGGATGAGTGAAGAGTCCGAGTGTCAGAACGTGTCTTCTCCAAACAAGCTCACCAAGTTCCTGCCGTACGTCGACTCGTCCACCACATGATCCCGACACACACACACACACACACACACACACACACACACACACACACACACACACACACACACACACACACACACAGTACTGGTTTGATTCTGGTGAGTTAGAAAGCTTCGCCTTTGCTTTATTTAAAAGCTACTGTTGCTATTTTATCTTCAACTGAGCAAAAACTGCATTGCCAAAGATAATGTACAAACCTTGCATATTCCTATATATTTGTATTTTTTCTATGATTGTTTAATATATATATTGCAACTTCTCGATTTTCTTTTATAGCCAGTTTCCTCGCACAGATGTCTGTACTTCTGTTTTAATTTGAACCGCCGCACAAGTTTTAATTGGTACATTGTTATTTTACCGTTTTGTGTTTTAAACAGTAACTCATTTGTCACTTTTATTCTTCTGCTATGATAAGGAGCGTCCGAGGCACATTTACTGTAACTTCATCACACTGGACCAGAAATGTCTTTTATTTTGTAGTTTCTTGTCACCGAACCGAAGTGCAATACGTAGTTGTGTTCTGATTTTATACACGTGTTTTATTTCACAACGACTTCCATTCTTTTTATTTACCAAAGCCTGGAGGTACGAGGACTTTAAAGCTTTTTTTTTATGAATGTTGAGTCTGAATCTAAAGTGCGGATGATGTACCAAAGTCTTGTCCCGTCAGAGTATCTCTAATAAATCAGATGTTTATTATTCACCCTTACGCTTTTCTTATGATCGTGATCTTTCGGGACCTTTTTACGGAATAGCTCGAAAAAGGAAAATTCTGTCACGTTGATCTAAAGCCGTACGAGTTGACGGCAGCCATTGACTTTCATAGTACCTCTTCACCTGAAAGTCTATGGGTACCGTCAGCGTTCTTTCAGATATCTCGCAAAATATACAGGTTTGGATCAACAAGAGAGACAGAATTGAGGTTTTTGGTGTACTGTGCCTTTTATAAATCTGGCACTCTGGGAAAAAAAAGTGAAGAGGTCCTTTAGCGCCGCCTACAGTTCAAAGCAGGTTTTAGTCTGATCGGATTGTTTTCAATATAGTTATTCAACAGGTAGTTCTTTTTTAGCAAACGTGATTTAATTTCGGGTTAATAATGAATGATACTACTGTTTTGATTGCTGTGATCTGTGGCCCAGAGAACTGTTCATTTGAAAAGGCTAAAGATCATCTTCCAAAAGCACAAACATACAATGAATAGTATTTGAAAAAGCTGAAAATGATATTCACGGTTTTACGAAAATCTTAAATGCAATCAAATGTTTGATATAGCAGTAGTTTTCCCCTAGTAGTTATTTTTGTATGTATTTTTGTTTAATAAAACGTTTAGTTATTATTTAGCCGTTTCTCTTCATGTGGCTTTTTGATCATATTGTGGCTGCGGTGTCAGAGTCACTCAATATTACTCAAAGCTTTTTATGAAAATCAATATGACCCTGACTTCCGTTCATCTGAGACCAGAGATCCTGTTACTCGGGGAAAGCTTGAGTTCTGCTGCCCTCCGCTGGACGTTCAGCTCTGCTCCAAGAAAACCACCGCTCAGGGACTCAAGGCAGATGTGTGCATGAAAGCAGATCTCACCAAATCTCTTTAAGAAACGTTTGTTGACAGACGTTGCGGTCATTTCAGTCTTCTTTTCTTTGGTTCTATGAAGGATTTAAGCGGCGGTCAGCAGAGCTCAGCTGTATTTGGAGAAATGAACAATATATTGTGTGGGAAAAACTCGACTTACTTTTTACATAAAAGAAAAATGCAAAGATTGTGTTACATGAAGATATTTTTATACATTACCTAACATGCAATTATATTAAAATATATTACAATTTTGATTAATAATATGCATTGCTAAGAACTTTTTTTTGATTTGATCAATAATAGTGTTTTTGTGCACCTTCAGATTCCTGATTTTCTTTAAGTAGTTGTATCTCAGACAAATATTGTCTTCAATGGAAACCTTATTTGTTTTATTTATAAATATACATATACTTATGTGGCTTATTTATTCATAAAAGTTTTTGAAGATCAATTTCAGACTTGTGTGCATGAACTTCCATAATCACATTATTTTAACATTTAAATACAAATAAAGCATTAAATACACTTTGCATGCATTTAATTCATTGATTTCTCACGCATAGCACATTTAACATGAAACACGTTAAAATGAATGCGTTTTTGGACCATTTTGTCTTCTGCTTAGATTCAGTGCTTTTCATCAAATAAATACTTTAGAAAGAAAATGTTTCCTTGAGATGGAGCCGTAAGATTATAAAAAGTTCACAAAGCACATTGCAATTATATTCAATAGCATTTAATAAACCGAAGATGTGAGGTACTCCTGCTTCCGCCTGTTTTACGTTTCGTTAACGTCGTGTGAAACTGAACGTCACACAAAAGTCATGAAGAAGACCGTGATCTCTGTTTCTAAGTACATCTGATCGTGTAACAACTGTATGCTTTCTAAAGACTAATCTATTTATGAATCGCCATCATTTCATTTCCTCTTGCTGATACTGTAAGAAATACATCTCTATACCATTTTGAGGAAAAACATAGACCTATAAAACACAAACCTTTATTGCTGACTGAAAACCCCGTCTTCTCAACCTTCCTTATATTTCTTTCTTTTTTGGCATTAAAAATCCCATTTCCATAAATTCTATAAAGGAGATGAATTACCCAAAAGCACTTACAGTTTAATACCGGTGTAAATGGAATTGGTCAAAATAATAGTAATAAAAACATTTAGACTATTTGAAATGTTTATTTGATTTACATCAAAAGTTAAGTCAAACTTGAAATACTAAGGACAAAACATCAAAGAAATGCTTAAAAGATACACACAAACAGGTTACCCATGTCGTCCCGCTTTTGATCCTTTTTTTATCTGGTTTGATCTTCAACATATTTAGTTTCATACTCCTTCCACCTTCTTTGCTCTATTGTCCTTCATGCATATTTATTCATTTCCGCCTCGTTTTCTTGCAAAACGTCTCAACTTCACGAACACCTTCCGTTCTCCTTTCCAGACTCAGGCACTTGCATTTGAACAGATGGAGTGTTTTTATTAATGCATTACATAGCAACTAGGAGCTGAGGACCTTTGAGCAACGGGAGCGTATGTTCAGCGCTCCTGGTATTGTCAGGTCAGACCGGGCACCTATTAACACTGATAAATGATACGGAAAACAAACATTTTTCAGTAACGTAATAAACCACATTTTCAAATGTAGTGTTAAAAATAAACATGTTTATCAAACGTATGCTTGAAGCCAGTCAAGCATGAATGTTAAAACATTTGACTGAATGTAAAATATCTAAGCACCTTTGTCAGTGATATGAAAATACTTTGTTTGGGCAATACTGACGTAGAAAATAATGACGCTGTCATGGCTTTTCTGAGGTATTCTGTACGATTGGTACTGCAAAAGGGGCTGTTTTTCTCAAATCGGTTTTTGCGAGAACGTTCATGACTAATCTACTGTGAAAACCAAACTAGAAATGGGTGCCGCTGTTCTGTAAACCTTAAGGCCAAGTGTTTGTTTCCGGTTTCTCCTCGTTCTTGTCCCTTTACTTATCAGTTCTACGCAAAGTCTATAAAAAAAGTGCAGACTGAAAACAAACAAACAAAAAAAGTCGATAAATATGCAACATGATTCCTGTAGTGTTAGAAACGAGAAAGCAGACCGATTTCTGCGAACTAAAAGCTTGCACGGATTCATATTATGCGTAATATTGAATTTCGAATCGAACGAAATTTCAGCGCTGCTCAGACATCACGGTTTGCATAATCTACGGCAAAAGCACAGAGCGCTTTGCATATTATATCGAGGCACAATATCATGGAGGCTGCAAAAAGTCATTTATATATTGCTAGTGACGTAAACCTTCGGCGATACATATAAGGTTTGATTAATATAAGGATGTTCAGTGCTAACATATGAGAGCACACATGGTTTCCCAAAAGGGAAATGAGTTACAAAAAGCAAGCAAACTAATTATTATGGCCTGTTTGAACTTGCAAAAGATGTAATGTCATTTTTTTTAAAAAAAGGTACCCATAAATAAAAGATGTTAATTAAATAAGTTTACTTTAGGCAGCCTTGTCAAGAGGACCTAAGGTTTCTTGGTCAGGTAGTTGGAAGGGATCCAGCCCTCCATCACTGGCCCATCGCTCGCATTTTTACAAAACCACCAGCCGTTGGTACTTTTCTCCAGGACTTCAAAACAGCGCCTCTTTAAAGCCAGGCGTCTGCTCGCCTCCTTCAAAGTCTGCTACAGCTAAGAACAGCTCCTCTTTGGCCGGCTCCTTGATAAGAGGTGGGAGTTTGTCTCTCGGTGGTCCTGGTTTTTCTGTCTTAATGAGGGGCTTTGGTGGCACTGGGACCTTGGCCTTGGGTTCCTCCTTCTCCTTGTCTTTGGGTTTTGTTTTGGGCGGCGGGGGTCTGCTCTGAGGAGGCATGGTCGGCTTGGCTTCTGGCAAGTCTTTTTGGGAGCTTTGGTGTCTGTAGGACTGGCTGGCTCAGAACTTTTCTTTGGTGGAGGAGGTCTTCTAGGTGCTACAGAAGGCCTCTGGGGAGGCTCTTTGGGGGCTGTTGGTGGCGGTGGTGGTTTAGTTGTTTCGGATGGGTCGTGGCCATTTTGTTGTTTACTGGGGGGTTTTGAGTCTTCGTTTGTTCTGCCGTTATTCGGGGGAGTGTCACTCTGCTGGTTGGGATCACTTGAGTTGGCACTGAACTCTGGAGGTTTAGACGGACGGAAGCTTACTCCGAGGTTTGTGATGTCTAGCTCATTCTTGGCCACTGGCTCTGGTTTGGCTGCAGGGGCGGGCTTTGGTCTGACCACTGGTTTGGGCTTGAGAAACGGAGCTGGGCTGGGCAAATCCGGCTTGTCTTCTTGTGAATCTACTTTGGGTTTGGGAGGCTGCTTGGCCACATGCTTTAGGTTGAACTTTTTCACCTCCTTGGCTGAGATGTTGTGGCCACACTCCAAGCCCATCTCATTGCGCAGGTAGAGCTGCTTGTTCTTCTCCTCCTTCTTTATCTCTGGAGGTTTGTCTGGTTTGACAGGAGCTGGTTTTGGGGTCACCAATGGGATGATGACCCCTGGGGCTGGTGGTTTGGGTGGGAGGGGTTTAGAAGTTCTGCTTTGGGTTTGTCCTCCAGTTCCAGGCTCTTGTTGATGGATTCTCTCCTTGGTGGTAAAGCTGGCTTCTCTTCAGCCGTGGGTGAGGATGGGGAGGTGGTAAGGGTCCTGAAAAAATGGGGCTGCCTTTAACTACATTGGGCTTCCATTCTCTCAGCTTGGACCGGGTGGAGAAATCAGAGTTTGATGAAGGTTCATCTGGTAGAGGTTTGGACCAACTATTCTCAGAGTTGGTATTGTTGCTTGAGGTATCTTCAAGCTTCAGTTGACCCATCTCACCAGGAAGCGGGCCAAAAGTTAGGCCTAGAGGCATTGCTAGTTTTCTTGTATTTATCAATGAATGTGACTGGAGCCCAGCCTTCTTTTTCATCAATTTGAATGTACCACCAGCCACTAGAGTTCTTCTCAATGACCTGGGAGTATAAGATGCAATATAAATGTAGAGAAACGTGTGGAATATTCTGATCTGTTCATTTGAGAGCTAGTCAAAAAGTCCAAGCTTTGCCTCCTCTTATACTCACTTCAACTTTCACTCCTGCCTGGAAGCTAATGCCATCCGGGATAGTCGTCTGAAAGTCAGCTATGGTGTAATACTCCTCCTCTACTTGTGGGGGCACTGGAGGCTTAGGTAGATTCACACCTCGTGGCTAAAATAAGAGATAGGCAAAGAGTTAGACTGTCTAATCTTGTATGCTTCTCAATCCCCAACCCAAGGGTCACCAGACGCTGTCCTGGAGGCCAGTGTCCTGCCGAGTTTAACTCCAACTTTAATCAAACACACCTGAACCAGTTAATCAAGGTCTTACTAGGTATTCTAGAAAATTCCAGGCAGATGTGTTGAGGCAAGTTACAGCTAAACTCTTCAAGACACCGGCTCTTCGGGATCAAATTTGGTAACCCCTGCTCCAACCAATCAAACTCAACCATCATCAAAATTAATTAATCCTCTAAATCAGAGGTTCTCAACTCTGGCCTCAAGGTCCACTTCCTGCAGAGTTTAGCTCCGATCCTAATCAAACACACATGAACAATCTAATCAAGGTCTTCAGGATTACTAGAAAGTCACTGGTAGGCGAGCCAAACTCTTCAGGAAATACTGAAATAAAAAAAGAAAGCACCTCCTGTAGAACCTTGAAGAAAGAATTAAAAAAAAGATTTGAGAAGCAGTTATAAATGATGACCCCTTACTATTGTAAGATCCCGGCGTGGTGGAGGTCTCTGTCGTGCTCCTGCTTCTGTAGAAGAGAAGAGGGAAGAATTTAGAGTTTTTTCTTTTTGCTGTTTCTGTTAGGGTTGGCCAAAGTACATCATCTGAATATTTATTTGATGCTGTATACCTTTCTGATCCAACCCACCACTGAGAGCGCACTACAATCTAGTATCTAAATGGAGCTAATTAGGCTATTATATTTTTTGAATGACACAACTGGGAATGCTTTAGTATTATTTTTACCTCATAATTAGCCCGTAATTAACTCTCTACAAGTGGCAAATGAGAGTAAAAATTTTGTAGAAGAGGTTATTAAACTATCACCAGTTGGCCAGTAACTTTTATGAATTCCAACGCCAATGTTCAAAGCGATAACTCAGGACACGCTGTATTGACTGCTGTTCCGTGAGTGCCACCTACTGTCAGAGAATGAATCTGCATTCTCTGCTATGCAGCATCATTTGAATACTTGAATACTTGTCATTTTTTAGGCTATAAAGGATTTTTTTTTTGCTTACTGCGCTTGCTTTCTGAAAAGGGTGAAAATCGGTCGCGCTGGTTCTCCTTGTTTTTTTCTTTGTTGGCGTTCTGTTGTTTGCAAGCCACATCGAGGCTCATTAGTACTGGCATGACCTGGAGCGCCAGCAGCCATCTTCTGACTGAGGATATCAGCCTTCTTCAGATACTGACGCCGGGGCCCAGCCCTCTTTTCCTTGGTATCTGTTGGGTAAAAGGGACAATGCTGTAAGAAAAGCCTTTTAAGTACTTTTTCTGAGTACTGTTGAGGACATTTGCATTTGGTTTTACCTGATCTTCCACCAGCCTTCCAGGTTTTTCTGAATGACCTCAACAGTCATGCCTCTCTCCAAATCTATTTCATCTTGATCGCGTGCAGAGTATGGGTATATCGCAGTGTACTTTTCTCTGGGGATATGAAAAGGATGTTCAAAAATTAAAAGTGAAGTTCACGAATAACATCCAACCACTACAGCCCATTTACCACTTATGTTTTCTTTAGAAAATGCAATAACGTTCCACTAAAGCTTGACAGCAAAAAACTGTTCAGTTGCTTGAAAACAATGACATTAATACATTTATTTAGAAGGTTTATTGAGCTTACCATGCTGTCATTGTTTTTCAAAAATAGTTGAAAACATGCAGTGGTAAATTTGATGTAGTTTAACTTTTTAAATGGCTGCTTGTAATCTGCATTTGCTCTTTCTGTTTTAGGTTTTGATGAATAGCAGATGAAGGAGGAGTGGGGAGGAAGATCTGATCAGAGACTCGAAATATTGACAGCATAAGCACATCTGCTGGGAAGACTGATTATTTTCACATGCTACCAACATAATCACAATCTAAACATAACATGGGTCCACCGGGTTTGATCGTTTAAATGCTTACTTAGATGAAGTTCTAAGCCATAAAAAAACTAGCTTGAACATTCATTTGTTTACTTTTGCTTTTCTCCACAGTTCATATATTTTGTTCATACTGTTCAGAATAGGAAACGAAAAACTGTGTAAAACTGTGTGAATAAATGGGTCATTCCAATTTATTTCTGATATAATTAACATAATACTAGACTGAACAAGCTATATCACGTAATGCATCAGTTTGAGTTACACGTTAAAGTTTAATTTCAGCAAATTGACATGTTTGGGCAAAAATAATATTTTTTTTTATTGAGTAAAAAGCATATCAAGGAACAGAAATGAATCCCTGTGGCTCTTGGTCATAAATTGAGGTCTTATGAAGCAAAAACAATCAATCTGTGCAAGAAACTAAGCATTATTCACAACATTATTGATTGAATCACCAAGGTGCACAGTTTCAAATAATAAAAAAACTTCTACAAACTCTACTTTTGTTCTACAAAAGTCTTCAAAATACTGTATGGCCTGAAATAACAACAAATGTTAGTTTTTGGGTGAACAACCCTTTAATCTGTTGAAATTGTGATTGTGTCGCTCATTTATATTTGGAGCTTCCGTCATGCATCAGTCAACACCATGTCATTCACAGCGACATTTCATGTGCTTCTGCAATTCCATTTGCAAACCAGAAATTAAACGTGAAATGAAAGTATTTAAAAAAAAAGCTACCAGTGTCACAATTCCCGATTCGTGGCTGTGGTCCAGTTCTAGACTTCCAGCGCATGCAGCACATGCAGGGCTCACACATGCATGCTTCACAATAGAGTGATAAAGTGCTGTGCTCTCCACCTTGACCAAAGCCTGTGCTGAACAGATCCCCTAAGTACGCGGCGACCAACGTGCCTCTCGGCAGTGACCAGAATCTCCGGCACACTCCAGCAGAGAGCAAGCAGACACAGGTCAGGTCTCTTCATACTGGATATACTAGCCTACCAGATATCTACTCTCTGCCATACAGTGCAGATCTTAGCAGATTTTAACCGAGAATAACTCTAACCTTCTCATCTCTCTTGCTATGAGAAACATTGTATGATTTTTTTGTACTTATGTGATGTTAGGGGTTGTAATATTTTCTGTCTGGTGTGTTCTGGATAGGGTGTTTGATAAAGGGTGTTTTAAGTCTTTATGGCTCAGCAAGGTTCACAGTCAATTTTTCACCAAACAAAGTTCTTCATATAATGCAAGTGTACAGGACGTTTTAATTTATAGTAATTTTAAGTAATTTAAAGGATAGTTCACCCAAAAATGAAAATTAGGGCATATTTTTGCTCACCCTCAAGCCATCCTAGGTGTATATGACTTTCTTCTTTCAGAGTTTTTGACAAATTTATCCTGGCTCTTCCCAGTTCTGGGCTTGAGGACGTATGAATCAACTCATCGGGTCATAGGTCAGCCAAGAAGCCAGAATGAAAAATAACCGGAAGTCATGTATTTACGTTATAATTTTAATAAAGTCACATACACTGACGGATGTCTTGGGGTGAGTGGTTTATGCTGGTCATTTTTATTTTTTGGCTACATATTCTTTTTAATCAGTTTTCGGGGTCATTAGAGGATATTTGTTCCACTTTTCAAACATGCACTCCCTTTCATTTTGACCGGTTTCTCAGAGGACAAGTCTCTTTGAGAATCATTTTAATCATCTAAAACAAGACAAACACTGAGAGAGAACTGTCTTTACAGTGTGATCAGAAGGAGACTGTAAAGCTTAATCAATTTAGTCCATTTTCTATTGGGTAACACTTTATTTTATGGTTGGATCTATCAGTAGCATGCATATTACTAGAATATTAGCCATTTATTAGTGATAGTTAAGTGCATATTATTCTATGTGACCTTATTCTACATCCCTAGTCCTACACAGTACCTAAACTTAACAAGCACCCCAAAAAGAGTTTAAACTCTTGACAAGCAATGAATGGCTGACTTCTAGTAGTCATTCTTATAGTTTCCGGATATTAAATTAGAAATGAGCATTAAAAAAACACACACTTTACTTGTCGAGATCCCAAATCTGATTTTATGTTGTTGTTGCAGACATTTGATTAAAGTAAGAGGAACATCTGATGACAGGCAGGACTCTTTACCTTCTTCTGCTGGGAGCGAGAAATCATCAGGATCATCCTGAGCCTCCAGACATGTGGCTGGTACCCAGCCCTGAGCGTCCTCGGTGCTGACAAACCACCAACCTGGGAAATCAGACGGAAAAGAAAGAAAATTAGAGGAGGGTGAGTGATGATGACAGAATATTCATTCAATTAATTTAACAGCACTTCTACCACCGCTTCTCGAGCTCCCCAGGTCTGGGCCTCCCATATTTTTCCAAGGTATGCTATATAAAAACAAGTTGTGAAAGATTATTAACTCTACTTTGGTGCTTCAAAGATTCTGTGCAGTGGCAGGAGAGACAACTTTTTATTAGCTGTGCTCAAATCATTTAATATTTCATAGATGATGCATGATATAATCAGGGATGCAAACTGACCTTTGTCAAATTTTATGATATTTTTTACGCATATAGGCTATTTATTCCATTTGTAATTGGTAATTATCAATATGATGAGGCAAGAGCTGGTTTTTGAACATATGAATGCAATTAATAAACCAAAATTAGCTTTCCTGGTAGCCTCTAATTCTACACACAAACACACATTAATAATATTATATATATATATATATATATATATATATATATATATATATATATATATATATATATATATATATATATATATACATGCACATATATCTACACACACACTTTTCCAGCATTTGTATGACTCTCTGCTGTCTGTTATTGCATGTTTCAGGGACTCTATTGCAACTTTTATCATTTAGCCAGTAGGTATGCCATAACCTAATGATCTTAGTGAGCAATTTAAAATTTAAAATGAAAAACTAATAATAAAGGCAACTGCAATTTTTCCTCCAGAACTGTGAGTTTATATATTACAGTTCTAACGCACCGATGGTCAAGTCAGAATTGTAATAAAGTCTCTTGCCTCAGGACTTTAAAACTACCAATTTATGAGTAATAAAGTCCAAAAGATAAACTCTGGTAGCTTGCAAGAAAAAATGTCCAATCTATTTGAGTACAAACACAGCCAGTAGAGAAAAAATGTTGTTTCCACTATGCAATTCTTGACTTTCTATATTGGGTAAATAATGCAAATGTATGGCGTGACGGACAATAATAGCGAAGGCTGGAAGCACGGTTCGTTTCTTCTCGATGACCTCCACCATCTGCCCCCACGTACAGACTGATTCCCAGAGCTCTCCTGCTTCTAAGCCAGTCGGTGACGGCGCCACGCACTGGTCCAGCAGCAGCCGGGTCGGCGGAGGGGGCAGGTCTCTCCTGGAAGAGACACACAGCTATGGACGCGCTCTCCTGGTGTCCCAGCGCCACCACGGAGAGGAAAGAGGCAAAGCGTGACAGGAAATATCATCAAAGCTGGAAAGCTCCCAGGGTTTAGTGCTGGAGTCTTGCAGGGAAACAAACTCAACGGGCTAACGTGGAAGAGACTGGAATAATGGAAAAGTGGCCTGCCCAACGCGTTTTCGATTGTTCTGCAGGTGCCACATTTACTAGAGTCTAACTGAAAGTTGTGCGTGATGACTAGTTTGGTGATCCGTGACAAAATCATTGAAGCAGATGCTTCAGCTGAATCCATCTCTGTGAATGATTTCATGAGGGTCTCCCAAAAATACCTTTACGCGCGGTGTTTACACACTCTAAAGTCATATCACACCCAAAAAGTGAAGTTCTAATATTTACTCACACTCATGTTGTACCAAACCTGAAAGATTTAGTCCTAAATATTTAGGATTGCTGCTGTGCTTCAGAGACACTAATGAAAAGATTTTTAATGACACCTGGAGAGACGTCCACTCCATACGACCAAAACATCTCAAAATTAATATTAAGTTAAAGAGCTTAAATGAATGTATCGTGTGTTTGAGCCTTTGTTTGCCATATTTTACGAAAGGCTGTGTATTTGCGCTGGTTGGTGCTTGTACGAGCACAGTTAATAATTAAATTGGTAACACTTTTATTTTATATTTGGTTATACCCTATTAGCACGAGCGCTAATAGAATATTATCCACTTATTGGTGCTAATTAAGCACATATTAATGCCTTATTCTTTCGCGACTTTATTCTACATCCCTAATCCTACACACTAACTAAACTTCTTAACTACCACACTACATTAAGAAGCAGAAAAGTAGGTAATGATTGAGGGAAAAGTGCTAGTCATTAGTTGAAGTGAGTGCTACTAAAGTGTTCTAGTTAAACCTGTTCATTGTGTAAAGTGAGTTCTAGTAACTTATTGAATTAATGAAGTTTTTAGTTGTGCAACCCTTGAATAAAAGGCCAAAATCTCAAAAAGAGAAAGTAGATGACTTATTAGTAGAGTATAAGTCATATGTTTGCCTCACTTTCTCTGTGAGTAGAATGGAAGAAAGAAAGAAGAACGGCATGAAGGTGAGTAAATGTAAAAGTTTACTGCAGACACGATTCTCTCATTCTTTTGAAATCATTCACAGACAAAGTGTCATTTCTACTGAACTCAACTCAAAAGCTGCACATTGGTTTCCAAAGCATTTACGATTTTAATGACAAAAAGAGTTCTGACTAACGCTTCAATCTAAGGCTGAAGAGAGAGCACAACCAACATCAGAGAGCAAGTCATCCAATGCAAGGTTAGATATTTTGTAAAACTAATATGGCTACTTCTCTCAAGATCTCTAAGCAAAACATGCCAGAGCAGGCACATTTGAACTGCTAGCGCTTAGCGCCAGTTTCATACCTTGTGAAGAAACGGTGAGCGTTAACTCTGCAGCTAAAGACCGCACAAACACACTACTGTCTGCTAACCCGACTAGGTCTCCTCCGCAAACCACCACTACTACCACACCGCCATGCATGGTCGGGCTGGCAGGGACGGAGCACAAAGCCGGTGCAGCCCTGCCTACCTAAGAGACGGGCTGGCCGCAGCGCACTCTCGAGGGCTCACACACAGAGCACGTGCTAAGGGGCATCTGTTACCACTTTAGGAAAGAAGTCGCTGTCTCCACAATGCCTGATGAGGAACATTTAACGAGCTGGAGTGAGGTTGAGGTGGGAAACGTTCGGGTAACAAAGAAACTAAAGCATCCGTAGTAAAGGGCAGAGAAACTCAACGTTTATGAAGAGCGTGGTCAGCAGAGGGGCACACTAACCACGGACAGATCCGGCAAGATTGGCTTTACCTGACTTCTTTTTTCCACTGGGTTCCTGGAAATGAACATATATGCAAGTTAGACAGGCGTCTTCTTGGCCATCTTTTTGATTCAAAATTAGTTTATATAATATATGCATGTGTACTTCATGCGGTTTATTATGCATATATAAATGCAATACATATGCGTGTATATATTTAGTTGAGGAGGATATGCATTTACCCAATCTCGTAAATAATACAAATTTAAATAAATATTTTCAAAATGTATGTTGTATGACTGTGTGTATTTTATATTTTATATATATACATAAACAAATACATCACACACACATAAAATATAAACAAAGCTTATTTTGCAATGATTAATCATGAATTAATCTTTGCCCAGATGTTTTTCTTAATATAAAGACAGTTTTAGAACCATGTTTGTCTTATTTCAGTAATTCTTATAAACTACTTCTAATTGTTGCAATTAATGCTTTTAAATTCTGTTTTTTTCCTAATTTAATTTTAGTCAAAGTTTTAATAATTTGTAGGTTTTTTTTTTACAATTTAACTTTAAAATATATATTCTTAATATATGATTTTATTGCTAATATCTTTTAAGCAAACGTGTTATTATGCACTTAATTATTACAATTTTATTCAGTCATATATAAATTGGTGTCTGTGGCATGACAAGATTATTCATTTTGTATTAGTTTTTTTTTTAAATCTAATTGTTGACTTCCAGGAGCTGTCAAGGCTAGTGGCTATTTATTTAGATTTCATTGGATTTGTTACTCAATCTCTGTAATATAAATGAAGATGCATTGATTTTGCTGTGTGTAAAAAGGTATGGAGCGATACTGCATTCTTTGGTGGATTCAGGCCTTCAGGACGCCTCAAAGAACACGCGCACTTCTCGCACTGGAGAAATATACACCGGCAGCTGGATCAGGCTCGAGGTGAAAATAACATACACATTTATGTCACACACTCAGAAGCTGCTGATAAGATATAAAGCCTAAACTACAATGGGTTTCTTCTACACAAACATATTTCTTTACCACTCCAAACGCTGTCTTTATAGCATCGCACGCAGCGTCAAATAAAGCAGAGCCACATTTACACCCAAACAGCAAGCTGGCGCATTTTCATTTATTTGATGGTATAATCACGGACGCCATGCAGCGCTTCTGATATGAGGGCACGACACGGTGGGTGATGGCCAGTTTCACTCAGCGCCGAGAGCAAGCTGTTTCTGCTTCAGATCTGCAGCCCCTCGCCTAATAAAGCCGCGGTGCCTCCTGGGCTGATACAGAAGATGCTTTTGCCATTGTATGTTTTTTGGCAGAGGAGCTTTAATTTCATTGTGCCGGAGTGTTGCTTCGTGAAGTCCTTCAGACGGACGCCCCTTCTTCTGAGTTGCGACGGCCGACCTGACTGGAATATTAAACCGCACGCTCGGACGCATCTGCTCAGGCCGCCCTTTCTACCCCGGCTTTTAGACCGAGCCCGGACGGTTTCTCGCACCGCTTTCCTGACTCGGCCAAGTTACTCGCAATTGAGCGCCGGTGCTCAATTCTCTTTAATGAAAGGGGGTGTTTTGAATGTGCTTGTTTTGAGTCAGAAACAGTGACACTGCTGATGATCAGTTTGGAGATTGGAATATTGGATATGGATCTTATTCTTTCTTGCCAGGATGTGCACGGATGGATGGCTCCCCAGGGTTCGGCATCTGACCTCCCGCCATTAGCATTCCCGAAGACGCTGCTATATGGAGGCGGCTAATTAGAGTAAATGCACTTCTATTGGGTGGGTGTGCATTACCTTTGATTGTTTTATGTGTGTATGTGGCAGAGAGAGATGAATGTTTGTCTATATCACCCCAGAAGGGCGCTAAGGCACTGTGTTCATAAAAGAAGGGGATTGTTCACTATACAGTACATACTGTACTACTTTACATAACGCCATATTCTCACCAGTTGTCCTTGTAGTTTAATGACTGCTTATTCATGTGAAATTTTCTATGTAAAACCAAATTAATTCTTTTTCATTAAAATATATATTTTTAACTTGCATTTGTGGGAAACTGTACTTTTTTCCCTCTAAAGAACAAATACTTTCAATTAATTTCAGATTTTCAAAAAGTAATGGCTAATATGTTTATTTTCAAGCCAAAATAACTGAAAACTATTGGTTCTATTCACTCCAACAGAACAAACGCTGCATGAAACATATGACTCCACTGAAAAACAAAAATCCAAAAATAAAATACATAATTAATCATAATAATATATAATAAAATAGATAAATATCCTATAATAATATAATAATTAATTATATTAATAATAATAATTAAATATATATATATATATATATATATATATATATATATATATATATATATATATATATATATATATATATATATATATATATATATATATTTTTTTTTTTTTTTTTTTTTTTAATATTATATATATTCCCAGAATTGTGAGATGTTTGTTTAAATAAATACAAATATTTTAACACACAATTTGACATTGTAGCACGTGGATTGCAAGCTTTTTATTATGTACTTTCTGACGAAAAATTGTGATTTTACCTTTTGGCTGAAATGGTGGAAACAAGCACTCCATATACTACTCCAGTATGTAAATTAGAATGCAACCTCTAGAGAAATTAGTCATCTGAGTCTTAAGTCTTGAATTATTAAGGCTAATCAGATATCTGGGGTCTAATTAATCTTGTCATATTTATTTCACTAAAGAGGGAATTACTGTAAACAATGAACCATAAGATTAACCTCGAACACGACAGGACTGGGATTCATCAGCTGGACGATGACACCGCTTGTTTACGGTCGACGCTTGAGGAAGTGAGAGGGGCTGAAATTGATTGAACTGAATGGTGACTTTTAGACGCTTGGTCAAACAGCTGAAATCCTCTCGGCAGATCATGACCGTCACTTGCAGGCACCCCTCGAGAAAAAAATAAATATTTTTGAAAAGCAGTTTCCTTTAGAAACAGCCCTTTAAAAGTCAACAGAAAGCCATGATGCTACGAAGGCTAACTCCCAGCGCAGCTCCAAACCCCAGCTCCTAAAGCAGACAGCACGCTGCCAAATCTGGATTCTGACTTCTTTTTCTCCCTCTTAACCTTCCACCAAAAGCCTGACAGTCACTTAAGACGGAAACAGTCTTTTGCGTTAAGGAAATTCAATCGACAGCAAGAGACACTCTATAGAAACCTGGCTCGGAGCGTGGACTTTAATACACGATCTCTCAGTTAACCTACTTCTACTTTTTTCACTCTGAGTCTCATGAGGTTCTTATAAAAGGTGAGCTTGCTAGCCAAGACGTGACATTACGTGTCAAAGTCTGAGCCACTAAAGATACGGATGCTTTCTATTCAGCGAGGTGTATCAGTGTATTCGAAAGATATCAAAAACTACAGCAAGCTGCTTTTAAACGTTACAAAATATTGCTACTTCAGAAAAAGGCTAAGAATCCTGAAATATGGCAAAGTGTTTCACATTTTATAATTCTTAAAAATCAACTATATAAATACTGTCACATATTAGGGATCATTTCTGGAAGGATCAAGGATGCAACACAGCCTCTTATCACAGGAATAACTCTGACTACCAAACATAAATTCATATTTATTATGACACTCAAATCCAGCTTAATTTGCTTTGAAATGTGTTTTCCGGCCGGAATGTCTGTTTTTGTTGTGGTTCGTGTGGGATCACTTCACTGCCGCTTTATCCAATCGCATTCCGACAGCTGCTGCAGTTGGTTTAAAACATTAGCCATTGAAGACAATTTAATGACCGCGCTAGATATCACAGATCGTATCGGATTTCAGAAAGACACGACGCCCAGAGGTTTATTAAACAATGATCGCCACCTAACGCCGCCAGTTGCTCTGTTCTCGTCGTGGCGTCCTCAATCTGGCAACCCGAGCGACGCAGGAAGGAGGTGAGAAACAACACTCTCTAATATTCAATTGGACCGCGGTACCTACCTAGCCGCCCAATATCACATACACACCGCGACTTTTAAAATGCATTCGAATAAAAAAACGCTTTTTAAAATTAACATTTGGCAACATTGCAGGCAGCAAGTATTAAAACAAACAAACTACTCCTGACAAAGTCAATGTTTAGTTACAAGACTGTGAATATTTATGCCTTTTAATGTCACTGATATACAATACCTCCATGTAAAATCCTAAAGTCACTTGGATATGGATAAGGGCATTTCTTGGGTCATAAAATTTTGATGATAATCCGACACCTTGAATAATATCAGACTTTTAAATGCAAAATATTTCACTTGTAACTGAAGTATACTATACAGTATAACTTTAGCATAATCAAACATACTTACCTATAACTGCATTCTTACTCAATTAAACGTATGGGCCAAGTGGTACAAATTTAGTCTTTTAAATTGATCAGGATCAGAAGTATTTTATATTAAGTCTGCAGGGTATTTTGCACAAATATGAATTCAAACAAATTGTATTAGCGTAAAATTAAAGGTATTTCAAACACAAGTATACGACATGCTATTAGTGCAGACTACTGAGAACATGGCCTTTTCTACGGAAATGGGTTAACTTCTGCTAAATTCTCCTTTGGGTTTAACTGAACTAAATAGTCCCAAGCGCTGGAGAACAACGGGCAGGATGTTTTCTCTGGCTCAGGTGAATTTCTGCAGCATATCAGAACTAAAAACATGATACGGTTCTCATTGCAGGTGAGACGAACGCCAGCGACAGGTGATGTTGTTTTCAACTTACCCTACAGTACTCATTTATGGGTTTCAGTCGCCCATGGCCACTGCCTCGGATGATGGCTTTTCCTGAAGAGGATCTTGCTCCAAGTGAAATCAAGACGATCATCATCTTCATTCTCTAATTCCATCAGCACTCTTTACAGGGCTTAGGCAATTTAGGGAAGCTTTGGGAAATGTCCTTCATGCTTTATAACCATTTTATCAGATGCTGGAAGACTACAAGCATGAAACTTGCCCAAACAAAGACCGTGGGCCCATAAAACAATACCAAGAAATGAAATACAAATGAGCCTCTTAAGTTTTATGAGTCATATCCTGCTGAACCATAACCATACTGTGGTCCGTTTTATTGAAAGAAGTGTAAAATATAGCTAAAACATGTGGAAAACAACAAGACTTCTCCCACCCAAGGCCCTGGGGTCGTGGGCTTTTTAGCAACGCAAGCATTCAGAAAAATGTGGTTAAAAACACTCGGTGTGTGTGATGTGGTGCGTGTGTGTGTTGGGATTGTGCAACAAAAACCCCGCTCACACTGTATGAAATCAACTACTCAGGAGATTCTGAGGTGAGGGACTTTTTATCCGTGCGCATATGTTGTTGTATGATAACACCAATTGCAAAATCTAAATGAATCTCTCTCAACTGAAGCAATTATGGTTCAACTGGGAATTTAAAACTGACTGGAAGGTCTGTCTACAGCAAGACAAATATTTTAAGCAGTAAGCACTTCAAAGAAATCTAACAGCCGTTAATGCATCGGTTGTAAATTACAACTTTTGTCTGATTAGTTTTAAGTGCTCAAAAGAGGAAATTGCCTAAAAAAATTTCTTCTAACTTCCTGTCTATAATAAAGAAGAAAAAGGGGGACTTAACAATCTTAAGTTTACAATTATAATTTTTAATTGTATATTTTACTAGTGCGTTAATGATTAATTGTATCCAAAATATGTTTTGTTTTATATAATATATGCGTGTGCTATGTATATTTATTATGTACAATACATACAATAATAATACACATTGGATAATATTTACACGTGTATGCATTTACGTAAACCTAAATATATGCATGCATGCGTTTGTATTTATTTATACACACAAAATGTAAATTTCAGCAGATAAAAACTTCTTATTTTGGATGATTAATCGTGATTAACTTTGACAGCACAATTTTGTATTTTTATGGTTAATTGAAAAACGGCATTATCTTTATACGCTAGTACAATTCAGGTAAAGATCGACCAAAATTATTAGAACATGAATTCATTTTTAAAGCAGGTGAAAATGGGGTTTCAACCCCAAATCATCAATGAAACGTGCATAAACATCTTGTTAAAGACTGGAAGCGTCAGTAGACTGATCTGTTTTAATGACAACTGATACAGTGCGTAAGTCTTTAATGAGAGTGTCGCAAAGCTCACTAATGGATGTAGAATATACGCACGCCGGCGTCGCTAATTACAGGCGCTTTCTGTGCAGACTATGGAGCCGTGCGCCAGCGCCAGAGTTGAGATAGTGGTTAAACGCCAAAGCGCTGGTAATGTGAGACGACATTCAGGTGCTTGCACGGTCTGATCCACGAGCAAACAGTCCTTGCAGGCTGCTAAATTTACAGCCACAGGTGTTCAGTCTAAACCAATAACACTCCAGACTGCCCACTCCTGCATATACATGTCATGAAGCCAATCCATCAAAGAGGTCTACGGCCCTGTCCAATCATCTGAGTGCCAGACGCTCAGTATGTGATCTTGAAATTCAGGGAAAGCAAAAGAACTGAACTGAATTTCCGACTTTATGCTGTGTGCATAGTAGGAAAGGGGCTTTCTGGAAACGATGTTTACCTGGTAAAAGGGAATGATTCTATGCTTGGATCCTTCTCTGTCCGCCTTCCACGTGGGAATTTATCCAGAAGCTCCATCTGCAGAACAGTGATGATGAAAAGTTTAACATCGGTTTGTAATGGCAACTGTGGATGCAGAGCAGGATTGACAGGAGAGTGAAAAAGCACAAGTGAATGTGATTTTTGCAGTAAAGGGCCGCTTGATTATAATGCATTCAAAATGCTCGCTCCCCTCCCCGATCTGTGTGCGTGGCCTGTTCTGCATGGTATTGGCACTGACATAGTGGAACATTTTATACTCCGGTCCTGAATGCCCGTGAACGCTCACTCGCAGCTATACGTTATTTCTCATTTGCTGGTATCTAATAAACATTTTCTCCCATCTGTGGAGTTTTTGTTACGCAGGTCTTTATTTCAGCCAAAAGCAGCTGGGGACTAATGAAATCACACTTCATGTCTTTCCAGAAGAGCAGAGCTGAAGTAGATCATACGTGCATTTTACACATTCATGCCTTTGATGACTATAGCAGAGCCCAAATCCAGCAGAGCCGCCTATACAATCAGGTCCTGAAGTATCTGTGCACGCATGTGAAAGAAAACAATCAAGATGTGATTTGATGGCTTTACTTTAAGCACTGCATGACTGTAACACAAAAAAACGACCAGTTCTGAAGACCCGTGGTTTACCCATAATGCAATAGTAATATAGAGCTAACCAGTGAAGAAATAGGTGACATTTCTGTATAATGTTGACCCCTTGAACAGTAATTCTGTAATCCAAGTAGATGAACGTGATTCTCTGGCAGCATTATGCTTTGGTTCTTACAATTTCTAAATACAATGAAATCAGCTAAGTATAACAAGGTTAATGTTTCAAACATCCTCAAACTTGACCTAAAAACCAAACAATACAGTTAATAAAAGGAAAATGTTTGCCAAAGCAAACTGCAAGCCATTTCAGATCACTTTTGCAACATAAGATCATCGTTGTACTGGTGCGCTTTAGAGCACATTTACTATATTTTAAAAGCCATAAACAGCTGGTTATATGATGCAAATATCAAAATATATCAGCTTACAAAACATAAGCACTACAGTTGATTTGAGGTCATATGAGTTTGGAAAACGGTTTATTAACTGATAATTCGTTCTGACTGCAAGCATTGTGATGGCGCGTAATGAAGTGCCGCAGTATTTATTTCAGCCGAAATCGTTTCAGTTGTATGTATATGTTTTTGTAGGTTTGCAGAATGGTAGGTTGGTCATTTACGCCATTAATTTTGCTTCAATGACTTAATGAGTCGCAAAAAGTCTGAGGGGACTGATGTAATGTGTCTGATATGAAGTGCATTTAAATACGTGACATAAGCATTTCTAATAAGTAACAAAAACAAAAGCGACACTGAATTAGCTCGTGGTTTTTAACATACACTTGTTGTAACACCAAAGGCACGCATACACATTTAAAGACCGAACCTCAGCGTGCCTTAGTTCTCGCCCGCGTCTGTTTCGAGACTAATGATGGGAAGCTGGCGCATACGCTATCATGCCAGACAAAGTTTTATTGTTGTCCGCTTCATTTATTAAGCTGAAGAACAATGTCTTACTGTGACTCAGCACCATCAGAATGATTTGCACACAGATAAAACGCTGATTTTGACAATGAATGAGCTGCACGGGTCCATAACAAAGACTGTTTTGAGGTTGCATTTTTTTGCTGCATATAACCGTGATTCACATTTTTCACAAAACTTCGATAGCTTACAATGCACTCTATCTAGCGCACAATGCATGTGGGCATTTGATAATTGCCAAGCATAAATAGCTCCCTATTGTAATGGCGCTATTTTACGGTTACGCCTTATAATTACACAAACAGTATGCACACTACCCGTCAAAAATTTGGACACCTGCTCATTCATTAGTTTTGTACATTTTATACGCTGCTATTCAGTTGGGCTTGTTCCGGGTTTAGTCTCACATTAAAGTGTGTGTTTCGAGACATGAGCAGAAGCCTGCTAAAGCATTGAAGGATTGCTCCTCGAGAGAAAAACTGCTCTTTTTCCTTCTAGGAGACAGATTTGTCTGATTCTTCATCTCTTGAGAGTAAGCTGAATAAGTCGGCAAAAGCCAGCACACGACTACCTCAAAACAACTTCAGAGAGAGTTTGACTGACAGGCGATCCCGAACAATCACAAATACAGAATCTGACTTTTTAGACAAGAGCAGATTAAAGGGCCAGTTCACCCAGAAATGAACATTCGCCTCATCATTTACTTCCTGGAGTAGTTTCTAACCTGTGAATTTCCCTTTTGTTCTGCCCAAAGTTAAAGGGAAGATTTGTAAACCGTTATGGTTCACAAAAGAAAATATATACTATGAAAGCACCTAAACAGCCTGATTACACACTTGTTTTTAATCTTCCTTTGTGTTCGTCAGAAATGTGCGATTATCCGCATATGTTTTGAACTATTCGAGGTGCTGAACGATGCACTGAATTTATGATTTTTGGTGAACTGCCTTTAACATCGGTTAAAAATGCATCAGTCGAAACAAGATTCTCCGATGTTCATTGGTGTTTATTTCAGCTTTATCTAGCAACAGGAAGAAAACGGGCTTGTACTGAAATAACACACAACAAATACGATGAAGTGAGAAAACCTGATCTTAGTGGAAGCTTGCATGCCAAGATCAGCACTGGCCACGCTCATGCCAAGCCTCATGCATTAAACGGTATAGACAGTATAACAGTAATAAATAAATATTGTAACACAGTAAAAATGGTTTCGGTAGCCATCAACTTCCACTGGCTAAATAAAAATCAATTAAATGAAATGATGGAAATGAAATGGTTATGGGCAATTGCTTCCCCACATTTCTTTGTTTTTTGTGTTCAGTAGAATAAAGTCGTACAGGCATGGACCAACTTGAGGCTTATCCTTTTGTTTTATCCAGAGTCTCTAGAGCTGGTGTTTTGAAGAGAAGATAGTAAACAGCCTTAACTGCAGAGCAGCGTCGGAATGTGAGTTTAGTCAAAGCTGCCAAGAACACGTACTCTCTGATAAACCCATAGACTCAGTTTCTTCTTGTGATGCCTGAAGGACAGAAAGGACACGGATGAGAATCACAGCCATACGTCCGAGCCTGCTCAGAGCAACATAAGTGCTCAATTCATGATGATCACCATCTCAGAAACAGACATGCCTCAACAACACATTTGTTTTCAGGCTAAATATAATTTGTGTTCATATATGAATATTCTACCAAACTGCTTGGCTGGGTGAAAGATTGGACTGTGAAAAGAAAACGGGTTTTTGATGCTATGCGAAACATCTTTCCTGCAAATGTTCTTTGCAATGTTTTACTTTAAAGCAAATATTTTTGATGCCACTGTCATGCCGTGTGAGGGACACTTGAACATTACATCAAAGTTACTTTTATGTTTTAACATTTTAACATCATGAATTGGTATATTTAAATGTGAAACATAATAATAACTATATTTAATCTTTTTAAAATATGCAAATTCCACAATTATGTATCGTACTACTAATTGAATGTATATTAACATTTGTATATTTATTCATATATTCTCGTGTCACACCTTGACTCTTTTTCTGCTGTTCCCTACTTTTCAGTTGTCTTAATTTTCTCATTGTGTCTATGTTTCGGAAGCCTGTGCCAATCATTTTGTGTAACAAGTCCAGTGTGTTGAGGTGTGTGTGTGTGTGTGTGTGTGTGTGGTTATTTTCTGTCTGTCTGCTCTGCCTATTTGCAACTATATTGATAATTTTGTGTTTGGAAGATGAAAAAGACTGATTTAGCTGGTGTTCTCGCTTAGCGCTCCTTTCTCGTAAACAGATACTTCATATTTTGTATTTAGGTTGACTTTCATTAGCGTATACAAATGATTAATCAACTACATCCAAAAATATAATAAATTTGTATACGCTGTAAATTTATTAGCTATGCATGAAAACTAACATGTATGCATTTAAGAAAATATGTTATGTTTATATTCTAAATGTAATTATAAAACATTTAAACATATAAATGTAAGTATTTTCAAGTGGGTGCATTTGGCATATACTACAAATATATGCATAATGTAATGGAATTTTTTTGCATGTGTGATTTATAGCAATTAATCACTTGACGTACAAACTTTTTAGTCTTTTTTTGCACTCCATTTATTGTTCCGATAGTGTCTCAAAACATTACATTCAATTATACTGGGGTGTTATTTTAAATTTAATAAAATGCTACGAAAGAGCTGTTAAACTCTGCAAGCCCCAACGTGTGGTATGAATGAAAGTGTGTGTTTCCGTTTGTGAAGAGTTACGAAACATCACAACCATTCAGAGAGCTGTCGTAAGATCCTCTTCTTCAGTGCTGGCAACAGCGCTTAGAGTTCCCTTAACAACACGGGAGAAAAAGCAAAGAGTGAAAGGAACGGGAGGGAGAGCTGAGGAAGAAGCCATTAAAAGCAGTCACTAGGTTAAAGCAAAAAAATAAATGTGTAAATCCTGAGCCTCAAAACTTTTTCCGGACGGGGAGAGGAGGGTCCAATGATTTTAAGATCTAAGGATATTGTGGCAAAGTTATAGCTTTCTCTTATTCAGACTGATTTTCTCTTTGTTCCACTCTAATATAAGGTTGACTCTAAAGAATAAACACTCATCAACATGAGATGAGACAAACAGATACTTGACTCTAATGACATGTTCAATGACACTTAATTATAAAAAAATGTAAATAATGCATTAGTATTTTGAAATAAGTGGAACTAACTAGGCCGTAACTAAGGGATTATTTTGCAATCAACCAACAACCAGCCTAACCTAGTAACTTCCAGGATGACTGATGAAGATAATTGTCTCCAATAAAATATCAAAACCATGGTTTTAATGAATAACGCTTAAAATACAAAGTAAAATACCTACAGATAATGCATTTTAAAATCACACAGTCTTTGAATTTACTGGTAAAGGATCATCTTGGCGATCACATCGTTTATGGAGATGATTACTCTACGAACGCCTCGTGGTTTATGAGATCAAACTATTCTGATGGGCTAGTAGTGTTAGTTCGCTTCTGCTCCCTCAGAGAACTCATTGACTCCAAAGTAATATCGCTTTTTAAAACGCATGATTATTTTTTTTCCGCACGCCGAGATCCAGAGCGGTGCTAGGAAACTTTAAGCCCTGGAATCACAGGAGAAAGACGAAAAATATCATGCACGCTCCAATGAAGTATTTCATACGCTTTCTTTTGAATCTCGCCACAGGAAAAACCAGTGACCGTGCTTACGAACTGAAAAGGAAAATAAATGAGCCGTGAGGTTCTTTATTTATTATAAATGTAATTTGACATGTAAATCGGTCTGGGCAATTTGTTCATCGAGGCCAACTTCTCAAGGATTTAATAGCTATGAAAGCAATTTTTTGTTAAAATTATATAAGGTGTGAAGAAGAAAAATAATAAAAATGTTATTTTTCAGATTTTATTTTTAATTATATCACTTTAAATAATGTTTATATATATATATATATATATATATATATATATATATATATATATATATATATATATATTTCTCTTGGTATTTACAAATTTATGTTATTCCTTTTACCTTGTGTCTGTATTTTTTATGTAAAAATATGAATATTAATACTACATAATAACGATATTTACAAGGATGCACAATAGATCAGGACGTTAAATAGCAGCAACATTACAAGTAATTCAAGGAAACATTTACGGACCTATGTTGAGTGTTCGATTTAGCTTGTATTTTTCTTTCCACACGGCTCAGATTTCTCTGTGGAACTGCTCAGTGGAGAAAAGTCTGTAATATTTTAGGAAGCTGTGGGCGGAGCTCACCGCAGGGATTTCTGGAACATTTGTACAAATTTGGTGAATAGCTTCCAGTTGTGCTGGAGCGCTTCTAATAATAGTGGTTTTGCTCTAAACTGTTTGCGAGGAAGATCTGTGCAGAACACCTTCGTCACAGGTAAGCACAGGCCTTGAAGTTTAACGCTTTGATCTGTGTGTTCAGCTGATCTCAACTCATACTACTTTACATTATTAATATCAATCAGATTAAATTATGCAAACTCGCTTTATGATTAATCATCATTTATAAACTGGCGTCACTAAAAGACGACTAATTCGATAAATCAAATAAATCCTATGCTCTGTTTAATTAGGCATGATTAAATATATTCCTTTTTGTGTAATTACTAAATTAATTAACCCTTTACATGAATAGCAGTGCATTGAATTGCATTCAAAAATAAAGGTTTTGTTTCATATAATTTATGTACTGTGTATATTCGTCGACACATACAGTATATCATGCAAAATACATTTTCACATGCTTATATTATTTTATAACCATTTAATGCATAAAATAATCCTATTTTTCTGAAATCTATGCGTGTACTGTGCTTTGAATTTATTTCGCCAATATGCACTCAAATATTACTAAACTAAAACGTTTATTTTATTTTGATGAATCATTTGACAGCACTAACTAACAGCGTATGAATAGAAGCTGGTGGAAAGGAAGTGGTGAAGTTGTGTTTCACTTTTTCAAAAGATCTGACTCTCTGTACAGTGATATTCTGAAGGATCGCAATGAACTGCTATAAAGACAGTCTTCTTCTCAAACAAACCGAACAACCGTAAAAAACACCAAGCACTAGCAACACTTTCTTTGTGTGTTATTTTAGGACAATGTGGTCGTGGATGAGATGTCGTTGCACAACTCATGAAGTTTCTGATCAAAACAGGAAAGTCTCAGCCATCAGTGACCAGGATGATCAAACATCACCAGACCAGACCACAGGTTACGGCCGTACTGGTAAAGTGCACACTCTGAAATCCAACAGGCTCCACGCTAGTTTTTAGTTTTCAGTATTACTGCATGTACTTTTCATTATGACAAAGCTAAACGAGCGGACAATTAAATACTGCTCATCTGGGCTGCATGATTTGCCATTTTAGCCGCAAGTGGATCACTAAGACGGGCTTTTTATTTTGAAAGCTACACTTCAGAAGTTGGCGCCTGGCCAAATGCATGCTAGAGCCATTATTATAAAGTTCTCTAGTAGCTCATGACACACACAGCCTCTCTCACTTTCGAATATATGCTCAATCAATTCACTACAAAACACAAAGTCACACAATAAATAGTTTTAACATGAAACAAACACGAATGAACATCAAAAGGGCAGTAGATTCTGCAAGCACATTGGTCGGACTTCCTGTCAATCAAACTCTCATGTGCTGGGTATAATAAGTCGTGAAAGTACCAAAAAGTACCACAATAAATAACAACTCTATTAATAAAACTAATTTGTGACTGTTATATTAATAGCTAATACTCTTATAATTTATTATTCATCAGCGTGTCATATTATTCACAATTTGTGTGTGTGTGTGTGTGTGTGTGTGTGTGTGTTTGGCGACAATTTTTGTGACATGAATTTGTTTTGTTTGTCTTTAAAAAAGCAAATGTACACTATTATGTAATTGGGGGCAAAAAGAAGAATTAGTATTATGTTGTGGCCCAGTGGCCAAAGCTGTTGAGCTACCAGTATGACTACCAGCCTGGCCCCATTGACTCAGGACTGGCATTACATCTTCAGCGTTTACTGGCAAAGAAAGGCACGCTCTACTTTAAGACTAAAGGACGCCAATATTTGCTTTCTATCATCCCAGTGTTATACTGAAGAAGCTCAAAACTCACCTGAAGGTCGAAAATTTACTGTAGCTACCTGAAAAATGATCTCAGTGTTGCCAGACCACGCCACTTTGATGATGTAAACCTAGGTAAAAAGAAAGAGACTTAGTTAACCCAGATTTACAATTAACACAATACACACACACACAGACCACACCTTCTACGAGCAACTACATCGCTATTGACCTCATCGCTCCAAAACCAGTGCTTAGTGTTTTTTTCCTCACGCAGCTTCACCCAATGGAAGACTGGAGCTCTACATCTCTTCTGGAATCCAGAGCTTTGACTATTATTGGAATATGTGTTTATGAGAGAAAACTACGTGAACATTGTAACAAACGCTCTAGTTACTCATCGCTTGCAATTTGTTTGCAGCATTAACAGCCAACTGAAGAAAACATTTTCACCCGGCAATTAGTGTACAAACAGTTTAGTTAATTTGGACTAGTTTACTGGAGTCTAAACAAAATACATTTAAATTAAATTAAATTAAATAATGCAAATGCAACATTCAACTTTTGGCAGCAAAATTCTGTAAGGAGAAAACTAAAAACAGGTTTGCTGTGTATGGTTTGGTATAGCTGCCTAATCTGGGCCAAAATATGATCATTATGTATCAATATTAATAAATATTTTTAAATAATTAAAAATATTCATATCAGTAATATGACTGTTGCTACTACTTACTACTCTATACAATTAATAATAAAAAAATTTAAAAATAAAATAAAATGAGAAATACAAAAAAGATCACTATTTTAAAATTGCTAATATTTCACTGTAAAATGTTGAAAATAACATTTATAATTTAATTGTAAATTTTCTTTTTCAAAACACTGAACCATATTTTGACCAAAAAAATAAAAATAAATCATTTGATAAAAAATACTTTCAAGTAATGGGAAGACAGCAGCTGGGGTGTTTCTTGTGCCATTTTGGGTTGATTTTTGATGATTGTGTTTTTATTTTCCCAAATATGAGCAAACGATAGAGATGTTGTCTTAGATTCAACCGTTTCCAACCAAGTCGCTCCCCGTCTGGCCTGTCCTCAAACACAAAGTCAACCGCTCTGACATGAAGTCTGCTTTTTCCTCCTCCGTCTCTAGTAGAGGGGGGAAGGAGGTTTAGTTCAGGAGGAGAGAGGGCCGCTTTCAGCAATGCTTTCTTTTCTCAACGACCGCCTGCAAGGGGATTCCCACACACATCTAGGAAGCAAGGGCCTTGTATTGACTGGGTCTGATCTGCCACACGAGGAGCGTAGCCGCAGGCCAATAGTGATGTTTATAGCGCATCGACGCCCCTTATCACAATGTGTTCCTGCCAGAAAAACACTCAGTTTTCTCAGGACGCATGATGTTTGTAATGACCGGGTCGGGCGGAAACCGTGGCTTTATTATTTTAAACGGATTGATGCATGCTGACTGGAAATGCAGTAAGCAGAATTATGACTAAATAAGCCTGATGTGGAAGCTGCGCCCGCTCCAGGAGCTCGCATCAAGGCCAGCTTAGATTCTCCAATAATACACACACACACATTGACACACAGCACGTACACACACACACTGGCAAAAATGACAGCTGCAGTTCAATTCTTGATAAATAATGCACCGTCAGATGCGCTCGCTTGAGGTGGGGATTTTCCAGCCTCGCCTTCTGCTCAGATGGCACGATTTCTCATTCTGACAGTAGATGCTGATGTGAGTTTTCCAGCCAAGCGTAGCAGCGCGGATCCTTCCGTGGGATAACGCATGTTATGTGGCTTTTAGGGCTGATGTTCAAGCAGAGCGCAGGTCAACTGTTGCTGCCAGATGAGATTATGTGTCGCTTTGGCATTTTGCATTCCAGCCTGTTACAGTTCTCATTTAGTTGCCAGTAAACACAACACTATGAAGTAGATACTACAACCCCATCGTGGAGCACTGCATACACGCTCTTCAAAGCGCCAAACCTCACAGGGCCGGTAATTTATGTAATTAAATTGTAATCAATGAGAGCAGTTAATTCAGCTATTTCTCTGGTGTATTTTTATTTTTCATTTATTATGAATTGTACTACTTGAATACGAAATATTTCAGTGCTGACATTTATTCAAATATCCATGTTTTTGTGTGTGTGTGTGTGAGAGTCTGTCTGTGTGTGTGTGTGTGTGTGTGTGTGTGTGTGTGTGAGAGAGTCTGTGTGTGTGTCTGAGAGAGAGTCTGTGTGTGTGTGTGTGTGTGTGTGTGTGTGTGTGTGTGAGAGAGAGTCTGTGTGTGTGTGTGTGTTTGTGAGAGAGAGTCTGTGTGTGTGTGTGTGTGTGTGAGAGAGAGTCTGTGTGTGTGTGTGTGTGTGTGTGTGTGTGTGTGTGTGTGTGAATAGATAAATAAATAACCCATTTGGAAAAAAATATGGGTAGTGCTTTTGAATAGTATTATACTGTATATATTACAGCATTTATACTACTAATGCATAAAGTTTACTGACCAAATGTAAAAAAATACTTATTATACCTTAGTTTTAATACAGTAAACTGTAAATATTGTATTGTAATATAGCCTATAATTGGAGAACAGCATGAAGTACAAGTATGTGGGTTATATTACTATGTGTGGGAATAAAATGTATTTATTTATTTTTTTTGGAGTGGAAATATGACTAAAAAGGTTTGTCAGGTTTAGTAAAAATCAGCTTCATTTCAAAGTACAGAAAAGAGCAAAAAATATTCTAAATACTGAGCCCAAATCTCAAACTGGAACTTTATAAGCTTCCAGAGGATGTCTATTTTCCTTTGTCTCTGCCAGTGGTTTATATCTATTTTTGCATTTTCTACTTGTAAAGCAGTACTCACTGGTAATCTCAGGGACTCTCAACATTGGCCCCAAAAGACCATTCACTTCTATATATCTGCTCCTGCAAAGCACAATGCCGTATCTAAATCCAAAAGCATCTAAAAGTTAAAGGGAAGATACGTCAACTTCTTGGGCTTTGTCAGGCTGGGATCTCCAGGGTTAGGGGTGTTGAAGGCGCTTTAACTTATGGGGGTGTGTGAACAGGGACAAAAAGGCCCTGAGATAAACACGGAGAGTCCCAGCAGAGTCTCTCCAGAAAGTTAGCAACTGCCTAAAACTCACTAAAACCTCGGGCTTACTGGGATTTATACAGGCTTTGTGTGCTTCTAACAGACTTCTGCCTTTGTTATAATTGATGCAGATGTGGAAAACATCTGACTGGAGCCTGATACTACAGTATAGATGGGTTATAACACGCTGATTTACCTGGCCCTCCAGCTTTAACAGTGTACTGCAGCTGCTGAAATGGAATACGGTAAATATAAAATACCGACTCTCGGCGAGTCGTGCTGAAGTGTAACCTGATCCTCCCATGCATCTCCAGCCTTTGTTCAGACAAACCAGAAACAACCTCCAAAATACACTCAAGCGCGCCTGTTGGGTGTCGTGGGAAAAGTTGGCCAAAGAGCTTCGTGAGGTCCACTTACAGTGTTTGTTGGGGTTTCGTCTCTTTTGCACGTCTTGAATGGTCACTTCTTGTACAGTCCGCCGCGGCATGTTGCTGCAACTCCCCAGACGTCTGGATGCACCGTGCTGCTCTTTCCGCGAAAGAAGATCTGGCCGCTTTCTCCGCATCGACTTCTGCTCATTCGCTTGTTTGTCTGTCCGTTTCTTGCGGGTTTATAGTCCACGTCGGATTTCCTGCAGTCTGACCGAGAACCTCAGCCTATCCCAGCTTCACCGACTCTAATTCGACCAGCTCAACGCAGTCGCGCGTCAGCCATGGGAACGCGTGACCTATGAATATTAAACACGTTCGCCGAATGACCTTAACTGATTGGCTCAAAGGCAGACGTCGGTAAGTGGGCGTTTACTAGCTGCCGAATTAATTATTCCATATGCATGGCGAATGACCAGCTTATGAATATTAATGAGAGTACGCGACTTGACGATAACCGGAATACTAAATTAATATTCATGTGAGTTAACCTTCGCCATGGTAACGATTCGTCATTTTGCTCATCCGAGACCAACCCAGCAGGACAACTTAAAGGAAAAGCGCAGAATAATTTCCTTTGGCACAATTGCAGCTTTCACTCTCTCTCTCTCTCTCTGTGTGTGTGTGTGTGTGTGTGTGTGTGTGTGTGTGTGTGTGTGTGTGTGTGTGTGTAGAGCCCCCATATTTATTTATTTTTTATTTATTTTTTATTATTATTTTTTTTTCAATAAGCATTAGCTGTGTGGAATACCAAACATAAGGACTACAATGTCAAGCCTTATAAATATTCTACTGTACAACAAAGTAAGCTATGCAAATTGCATGTATATCTCAATACGCCGGTGTAAAACGAAAGAAAAAAAAAAAGTTAATGAGAAAACCGATGCCAGAAGCTTTAGTAAATATCATTTGGTGGGATGCTGTCCTTGATGCCATCCTGTTTGCGTGCTAAATTATCATTTGGAGAAAAGAAAACTGAGATGCAACAGCAAACGTGGATGCCAAAACACAAAATGTCTTAATGTCTTCTTATTGAAAATACTACAATTTAAATGCAAATCTTTTTGTAGACCACAGTCTGAGATATAATCTCCTTTTGTACTCTCAATTGTAAGTCGCTTTGGATAAAAGCGTCTGCAAAATGACTAAATGTATTTATTTATATATATATATATATATATATATATATATATATATATATATATATATATATATATATATATAACAATTCATAAATAATTAAATCAATGAGATAATATGAGATAAAAATGATAATAATAATAACAACAATGATAATAAAACATTTTATTGTTATTTCCTGTTCTGTAGATTCATGCTGCCATCTTGTGGCACTTTATTTCTACGTAATAAATACTTCATGAAAGGATTGCATAAAGTATATATTATTTTATCGCTTGTAAAAACAGTCACGTCATGTTATTCAAATTCAATTTAAACGCCATGCACTAATGAAAGCGCTACGAATCGCTTTTTAACTGACTGAAGCGATTGAACGGCGTCTCATATGAAGGGCGAGGGATCAGAGCCGTCACACATCTGAAGCTCCAGGTGTGAGGTGATGCCAGGAAAACGCTCCTGCAGAGGTAACAGGTAACCCATGGCCTCTCCCTGAACTACAGAGCCCCGGACGTTGAAGATCTTCACACAATGCACTGAGGAAAAAGATAAATAAATAGCATCTCATTCGATACTGGTGTAAAATGCATGTGTCGGCTCATTCAAAATGTAATGCAATGAAATATGTTGCTAAATGCATTGATATTTATTGACGGCGTCACGTGCCCTTTGTTGTAGAGTTTGACGCCATCGTATTGAAGAGAGTCTCCCACTGCTCTCTCAACAGGACCGGCCAGGTTTCCAGAAAAAGGAGCATTGACGATGCCGTCATCACCGCACACGATATCTGTTCCCTTGTGGATGCTGCCATCTCTGAGGAAACAAGATAAATAAGTCACGTGTGTGTTCTGGAGAAGAGAAGTGTTTTAAGAGCTCTACCACGAAGGGCTTGTTTATTGCATATTTTAACTTCACACCCAATCTGCGGTGCAGTTATACATCTAAGTGAGAAATATTAATTAACTACATGCACTTATTATACGGATCAAGGGTGCAACTCGGAAAATTGATTATAATGATGACATGTCCTTTCCGTCCCCAGCAGAAATGACACCCCTGCTCAAGATTTTAGGATTAGGATATGGCCTAGACTTAATTATGCATAATTAATGATATTAGCAACATGGACACCTTAAAATAAAGCGTTGTACAAGACCAAAACTGCCCATAGCTGAAGAAACTCTTGAGCACTTGAGGTTGTGTTGTTTATGAGCATGTACTGCCAAACACCTTTGGACACTACAGCACAACTTCTCGTACCTCATTAGCTAAACCATTTCTACCTAACTCAGTAAGTTCAAAGTCGTCAGATCTGCTCTGTAACTTTTTTTTCAGGTGTCTATTAGGTGTAACGCATGGTGCCGTTGGTCCCAATAAGGATGCATTCTTTATAAGTAGTTAAATGAAACGGTTATACTGTAAATATAGTTACTACAATCAGTGTCTTATAGCTATAGTCAGATGATCACTTAGCACAGCTATTAAGAAAATAATGATAACTTATGATGACGATAATAATTTTTGTACAATATTTATAATCTCAGTAGCTTCTAAACCAAATGTAGGTGCCATTGGTGTGAAAACTTTTGAAAATGATTTTTGGCTCCGCTGTATCATCAATAAATGCAAAGCTTTTATATAAAAAAAAAAAAAAGTGAAATTTTAGTTGTAGGGACCGCTTCTTTTTTTTTTTGTCATGTTAGTGCTGGAAAAAATATACTATTTAAAAGCAGAAAATTAATTAATAAAATAAAATTTAAAAAAAAAAAAATAAAAATGACATTATCCCCACAGTGATTGAAAAAAAGAGTGTTGTAACCCAGCTGTGCTTCTTTGATTTGAAGAGGGGGAAAAGACATGACTGTGAATTTTTATAAATTGTAATATGTAATTAATCAAAGGATAACACAACACAAAAATACAGATTTTAAGTAAGTTTAAAATAAAATGCAATACAGCGTGTTTGAAGTTTTACTGTAAAACGCATGCATCTGTGGACCTCAGCAGTTTTTGAGGTTAATGCATGCGGAGGTTTGTAAAGCCCTGCTGTAGGGAACGATTATTAGCAACGCTTGGTGGAAGTGGGCGGCTCTCTCGCTGTAGTTTTTGTTTCCGTGGTAACAGTGACTGTCTTCTAGGACTGCTGATGTCTTCGGGACTCTGGGTGCCGTGGAAGTGGTTTTTGAGAAGCGTATGCTATCCCTTAACAACCTCAGAGCTCACGGTGGAGCTGTTTTATAATAAAGCTCAGTAAATGCCTGGACATAAACCACATTTCTGTAAGATTCGATATAATCTGTAAACATAACATAAAAAATATTTAGCTACAAAGTGTGTCGAAGTTTGATCAGATTAGTTGTTCATTTCTTTCCCCAGGCATGAAAATAATGAATTGGCGCTCTATAAACTTGGCTTTCAAAGCGTTCTGGCAGTTTTTCAGACTGAAATGAGCTTTGCTTTCAGTGATAGCGCCTCTGAGAGAGCAATTTTCTAACATTTTAAAGGAAATCTGCATAATAGTCACGCTGCCTCTCTTTTTTTTTTTGGCCCAAATGTGAAAAAATGTAAAAGTAAAATTGAATCTCCCCCCACAACAACTCTCTCGATTCTCGAATCTGAACAGCGTCTTGTTCGTTTAGGAGCATTCTTCAAATGATCTTCTTCCGAGCCTCGCGACGCAAAGTTTGGGCAGACTAACCAACGAGCAGCTCGTAGTATTTTTAAGTATTTTTGTGTTCTCTACGAGAGGTCAGGATTTGAAAAACGCTCATGACAAATTGCGATAATCTTTTGTCTAATGATCCGTGGCACACATCTATTCTTGGTCTTGTTCGACAGCATGTGTGTAATTATGAAAGTCGGTAAGTGGAAAGACTCATTAATCACAGCGTTATTGCTGCATTACTTCCTCAGTCAGCCTTTAGAGTCGTTTGATTCCAATAAAACGTGTCCACGCTCTTTGCTGTATGTGACGGCGCTCACTACGGCCCTCTTTCTGCTCATTTACGACTTTAAAGTTGGCTTCAGTTTAATTTAAGCTCGTTTCTTCATATTACGAGCACTTTCTTAAATCGGCGATCCGTTTATACACACGCTTCTCTCTACATTTCGTCTGTAAAGGGTACGTAACTTAAACTTTGTGCATTAATGCTGAAGCCCAACGCATTGAAAACCTATTTTTGTAAAATGCACCCCGGAGAACGTCGGTGGAGGCTCCTTCCCTCGAGAAGAGAGCCTTCCCGGACCGAGACTCGCAGGCTTCCTCGAGTCACACGACACCTAGTGTGCGCTCATCCCAAGGTGTCATAAAACACTTACGGGGACTGCTTACAAGAAAGCTGCTTGTCCTCGGCCTTATCGGCATGCCAGCAATCTTTTTGACAGACAACAGTAAATGAGACGAACAGACAGAGCTTGCTGAATGACAGAAGGCTTACACCACACACGCTTTTAAGCTTCTTTGCCCCTCTATTAGTCAGACTGCACAGCAGATTCAGATGGTGGTCACTCTCCTAAAGCTCGACCTGCTGATATCTAATTGCGTATCGGCTCACAATTTCAAATGACTTTCTTTGTCAGAAAACGACACTTTAGAGGCATGCCAGAAATGTGTATTTTATTATCGCAGCACACGGCATTATTTAGGATGCACGCCTGCCCGTTTGAGTGAAAAGTGCATTTGTGTTGCAAATATTCCGCTAATGAATCTTACTCTGATTCTAATTCACTGTTTAGATGTGCTAATATCTGCACAGGAAGTAAGCGCCAGTCGCAACATTTCTAGAAGTGTTGTAAAAAAAATAGAGCAACTTTTCATACTCGTTTTTCTGGACATAAAATCCATGCATAAAAGGCGCTCGACAAGCAAAAATCGATTAGAATGCTGTCTGTATTAGTTGAAGTCACCCAAACTCTGTAGTTTCTCGATTACAGGTCAGTCTGTCTACTTACAACACGCCAGAGACAGGAAAATCAGGGAGAATTTGAGCAGCATCTTTGGGGAGACGTCTAAAAAAAATGAATAGTAACAGTGAATGTGATATCGCAAAAATACAGAATCAGTATTTCTACTGAATAGAATTAAAGTAGAGCTCACCCTTTAGTGTAGAACCCAGAACAGAACAGAGAGAGCCCTGTGTCAGCAGGAGAAAACAAGCTCGGCTCACAAGATGAGCCTCTCTTTGCCAATATTAATATTGGCCTGTAGAGACATTTCCTTTAGCTTCATATGAGAGAACCACCTTCAGAAGGAAATTGAAAAATCAGGGAGACATTTTAATATAAAATGTGACATCTTTGCTTCTGATGTGATTACTAATACAGAGATGTGTGTATATATATATATATATAAATGTGTGTATGTATATATATGACTCATTTATTCATTTAATTAATTAGCTGATTCGTTCAGGAATTCAGTAAACGGTATAAACGGGTCTTTAAATCACTGGTTCACATGATTCTTTCAAAACACGCAACAGTCCCGCTGTGGCTTTATAGGTAACATTTTTGCAGACAAAACTGAGCAAAAGGAAAATATAATAAAAAAATGCATTATCAACTTTTTTATTTCCTGAACAATTGTGTGAAAGCACATATGCACTCGTGCAGTTTTGGACCAATATCTTTAATTTTTGGGAGTTTCTCAACAGTGTACTGTATGAAAAGTAAGATGATGTACAGGTCTGGGAGCAGGGTCATATATATATATATATATATATATATATATATATATATATATATAATATGTGTGTGTGTGTGTGTGTATATGTTTATTAAGAACACTCAGATTTCCTTTTGGTACAACTGAGACACTACTATGTTTTTTATTTATATTAGTTTAATATTATACAGTATACTCACAGCAATGCTCTTTTTCTGTCCTTTTCTTAGAAGTAAAAGAAGTTGGAAACATCGTTGCAGAGACACATTGTTAGCAAACATCCAGACGCTGCTTAGATCTAAGTTTAGATCAATATGATTTCCTCTAAATAACAAAAGTGTCAGTGGGGAGAAAGCATCTGATCGCACTGATGTGCTAATTAAAATAAACTAGTTATTTTATAGACTGTATAGTGTGAGACTATAGTTCAAGGCACGATATACCGTGTCATATCTCTTCTGTAATTAACCCGTGCGTTGCTCAAGCATTCGTTTCACGTGTCATGATGGATGAGAGGCTTTCGGGAGTGCACTGATGTCACTTCCTTTCAATTTCCACTCCAAAAACAGTCCTTCAGATCAGTCTACAGGCTTTCATAGACAACCCAGAAGATCAAGTAAGGTCTAGTTTTGTCACGAGCTGCAGCCCACGTATTCATAATTTAGAAATTCATAAACGGAGGGTGTTTTTTAAACAGATAATTACACAGTTTTGATTTTGTGAACCAACTTCACTTCAGCATCAGAGTGAGAAGGTCTAAGTCATGCATAACCTTTTTTTATATTAATTAAATTGAAAAATGCATGCTCATATCGTGCTCATGCTCATATCTTTTTACGTATATTTCATATGCTTTCAAAAAAAAAAAGAACATGCATCTAATTGTTTGACCGAAATGATTTGGTCGTTGCTGTATATTAGGGACAATCACCTTCCAATCCTAATTTTTCAACAAGTTCTCGTTCAGAGTATTGCACGCTGTTACACAACATACACATCTCATCATCATTACCATCCACTTTCAAATAACCTTCCACTACTTTCTGCCCTTTGTCAGTATATTTTTTTTCTTCTGAGAATATGTGTGTGTGTGAGTGTGAGTGTGTGTGAGTGTGTGTGTTTAAAGAGGAGAATTATTGCCGCAGGGGGTTCTGGGAATGGTTTGCTTTAGGTGTATTAATTCAAAGAGGAAGATATTGTCTTTCTGTTGGACTCTAGGGCTTTCAAAAGTGCGGCACAAACTGAATTTTAATACAGACGAGACACCTCTGCCGCACAGTTTAATGCCTTTATGGTGCGTGGGCTTGATAGCGCATGTGTTTATTGCAGAAAGTTGCGCTCTAGAATCAATACGGCATCCGGCGATGAAATTGGAAGGGGGTTATAAAGTCAAGCGGGGGGTGCTGAAGAGAGACGGCACTTTAGTTAACCCAGATTAACCTGCCTGAGAGAGACTCGAGGGCTCTCCTTGATAAACATTTGTGCAAATGGCAGCATGAAGACGTTGGATGAAGCCCATGAAGGGGTCACGGGCATTTCACTCAAGCTCCTTAGTTTGTTTGAGTTGGCAAGGAGTGTGTGCAACGATGCTACAAGTGTTTCCTAGCAACAGTGTCCCTTTCCCTCCTCCTTCCTCCGACTGCAGCAATGCACCACTTTCCATGACTCTGAAATGCATTTCAGTTTGAGACTCTGTCACAGACTCTCGGAGAAAAGAGTATAGATTGTGAGCGTTCTCCAGCTACAAAAGATGAAGTTTGTTTGTGTTGCTTTCTGATGTGCGTCTGCTCATTATTCAAAATGCATCGCAAATATTTGGGTTTTGTAATAATGCATATAAACATCAGGTGTTCTTGAGGTCAAACAAATTGATATGCAATTTTCTTGTGAAATATGCTCTAATAATAGGGTTAAATTTATATATATATATATATATATATATATATATATATATATATATATATATATATATATATATCTCCTCAATTGATTACAAGTTTAAATAAGCTTTTAAATAGTAAATATTTAATAATCATTAAATCATTTTCATGCATTTTATTGTCATGTTTTTACAGTCGAAGGTTTTTCGATTTCTCATTATATCACTCTGTACGGTCAACAGCTAGAAAATTGTATACAATCAAAAAAACTAAACAAAACAAAAAGCTATAGTTATGAATAAAAGTGTAAAGTTTGTTGCATGTAAGTGTTACTGAAGTGGAGTTTTTGGCTCGGTGCAAGAGAAGAAGCTCATTTTGAATAAAAAAACCCTTGGCTTTTAAAGAAATGTACTACAATTGAAATCTACAGACACAAGTAGATAAAGTGCTATCAAAGAAACATATAAAGATGTATTTAGGATGTTTTCTTCCTACAAATCTGCAAACATCCTTTGTGAAAAGCCAAAAAGCCCAAAACCTCAAAACTGACAGCTGCATGTTTTTGTCTCACTTTAAGATGTATTTTGATCACTGCGCCTGTCTTTAATGCCACAAACACTGAAGGCACTTTCATCATGAGGACTGAGAAAAGGTCTTTCAATGTATTGGCCAAAAACTTCTGAATACTTGCCAAATCACCGTTTCTTAGCTAAACTATGGCGAAAAATGTCTAGATATTCCTCCAGTTGCTTCTTGCCGTGACAAAATTCTCAATTTTCAAAAATGTTCTTCAAAGTTTTAGGACTTTCTTACTGCAAAAAGAGCTGAGTCTCTGAATGAAGTAGAAAGTAATAAGGTTTTGGCAAATATACCGTGTTAACTGATTCTGTTCATGTGCATGAAGCTCAGATATTATAAATGGACCTCAATACACACATGAAAAAAAAATAGGAAAGCATGCCATGACCCCTATTATTAAAAATAATGGCTAAAAGTCTAGTTTATTACTATTTATTTAAAAATCATTAGTTGATCGGTTTGCTTAAAGACGACTGCTGAGATATGAGTTATGTTCAGTGAGGAATAAAAGTAGGTCAGCTGATAATTGAACTCCTCAAACACTGGCGGAAGCCCATTCTTTAAAATGTAAGCTGCCTTCAACAGCATTTTCCTGAACAATCAACACGTATTTTCATTACAATAGCATGCACTTATGAAGCCAGGAACGTTATCCTGACGCAGGAAAGAAAACGTATCTCGGAAAGCACAGATCGCTCGTTTTATTTGTGCACTTCAGGCAGGTGAGGTGTTTAAAGATAGGATTGCGTGGTGCGGTCCTCAGAGCCACAGACAGGAGGCGCCATTGCTTTTTGAATCCTAACAGAAGCAAGCGCTTTGTATTCTCCAGAAGTGCCTCCTTCGGTCCAGTTGCTGCTTTGAAGTGCAGTCTATGCAGTCTTTTCACTCCGCTTGACAAACATCGCACCGGAAGCTATTCGACAGAATTATCACGCACCGTATTCGAGCCAAATGAGTCGGATCGTCCCACAGCAGAGCTGTAAGCGACGCTTTCCATAACTTCCTAATCTTTGGCGATGCCCTCTCACTTTGAACTTCAGTCCTCTTAATGAGAAGCACGCTGGGGTCAACTTAACTCCGACCCCAGCAGAGTCTCACACTAACATGCTGCTAAACTAGTATATTTTAGGTCAGATATCTCTCTCGCTTTGATCGCCTCGCTGTCTTTGAGGGATCTCAGCTCTGTAATCTAGGTCAGGAGGAATGTTCTGGTAGATGCTGACGGGCTCAAAGCTCTGGATGAGGTGGATGTCACATGAATCACGGTCAATCAGATATCGAGCCAAGAGCGGGCAGACAGTCCTGATGGATCAGGTCACTAGAGAGAATATGAATCACAATCCAGACGCCCGGCACTTATCGGACAGGTTCTGATGAATGCCGCTGGTGGTGGTCAGGACTGTAGCAGCCAATTACAGGAACGCTGTCAATACGTGGAGCTGGAGTAAACGATGAGGGCATCGGGACAAAACCCTCAGAGCGCTTTCATTTGTATCAATACGATTTGCATTATATTGAATTTCTTCCCATTCAACTCTAACGCCCTTTCTTGGTGTAATTACGGCATGCATAATTATTCATCGGCCATTTGAGCGAAATGCGATTTGTGTCTTTCATGTACCTGTGAAATAAACAAAGAAATAAATCAGCGCGTATGTTCATGATTTCTTTAGGAGGATAACTTTTTGGACGCTTTGAATAACCATGAATATGTGCATTAATTCTCTCTCTCTATATATATAATATATATAATGCATAATTTAAAAAAATGTTTCAGCTTTTTTTCTTTGTTTAAATTGCAACATTCTTTCGGTAACTCTTCGTTTTCATGCTTTTCTAAGTGAGACAACTGATAACTGAAAAGTTAACATTCGCAAATCACTGATAATTCAGAACAATCAGTCAATCGATGAAAAAAATAAAAATAAAAATGCATGAAATGATCATTTTATGTAATTTAATAACACTGAGCATAAAATTCATCGATGTCAGATTATACTCAAATAATGTCAATCCATTTATGATTTAATCACACATGTCCAAATGATTGCTATTGCAAATTGTTATTATTAATTAACACGACTCTTTAAGGTTAATAAAAGACTTTAAAAAGCACCGAGAAGCATCTGATCCCCCAGACACACGTTAATGTGAGCGAAACCTGTCAGCTCGAGACTGTGCTAGACTCCACATCTGACTAATTCCCACAATCTGCTCTGCTTTTAAACACCGCTTCATTAAAAGAGCACCTAATTACAGCAGTTGCATTATCTATAATTATTTTTCCAGCCAACTTCACCGATAAAGGTTCGTCTGTGCAGTCAAATATGTAATTATATTTTTAGAACACCAGTAATTCACATAATTAAACTAGAGCCTTTCTTGCAGACATCTATATATAGCGTGCGGAAAACGCTTCCCATCGATTTGACCACGATGAGTTCTCACGAAAACACCAAACACACACTTTTAAGCGCACTTGTTGTGTATGTCAACCAAAAGGGTTGCATCCTATCCTTTTTACTGAAAACACGAGTCAAAATGTCATATTTATTCATCTGGCGTTTAATGCGAATAAATAAATCGGCAGGTTTTCATGATGATATTTTATTTATTTCTTCATGAGAATAACGTCTTGGACGCTTTGAGTGACAAAGCATGTGAATATGCGTGTTTTCATTCTCTCTACATGCAACAATGCTTTTTCTTGCACTTTTTTCCAAGTCAAACGATGCATAGTCGTACTTTCTGAAGTGACGCCTTTTTGGGGCCCAGAGTCATTTCTATTAGTTAATCTGAGCAGTAAAACAGCTCCATGGAAACAAGGGAGGGTCAAAACGTGAAGGCTTTTTTTAAACCCCGGCTGACGCAGTAAAGCCATGCGTTACGCCTCTAGATGGCAGAAAGTCCACGTCCATGCCACGCTGCAAATCAAACTCTGAGGTTAATTACGAAGATCCTCATGCGGAGAGCATGATTGCTTAAATATTCTTCAATAATAATAAAAAAATCAAAAATCTGGCTATTAATAATCTGTTCGCTCACGCGCGTTGCTGCCACACCAGATTGCGCTTTGAAACTGTAGCTGAATAAAAGTACTCGTATATGCATATCATGCCTGCTATTATTGAAGCATTGCAGATGTTTGCGATTCAATGCGATGCTCAGCTTTAAAGATGATGATGGACTTGCCATTAACTGGGATTAATAAATACTGCGATGTAGGCAGCGAGAGGTGACGGTAAAGGTTACGACTTCAAAAGCATTCTGACTTCGGATGAAACACCGTGATGATTTCCAAACCAGCTCCTGCATAATACGCATGCACAATGTCACTCTTTGAGACACGGTAATGCATTATGGGTAAGTTATAAGTCAACTAATGAAAGGCTTAAAGCATTCTCATTCTGACAAGATAAAGCACGGTTGCGGCATATACTTAGAGGTCATAGAAGAGATTAGTGGCGGGGATAAATAAAACCTTTATCATGGCGACAGCATCACGCTATACTTGTTTCTGACGGAAATTCACAACTAAAAAAGACGAGTTAATATATGAGGAACGGGTAAGGCTTTAGAATAGGGAACACTTATAGTTATTCACTACTAACTGACTTTTCGCTGCTTATTAATTGGTAGTTATTAAATTTAGGTATTGGGTAGGGTTAGGGACGGAGAATAAGGTTATGCATTAATACTTGCTTTATTACTACTATTAAATGGCTAATGTTCTAGTAATAGCTAAGAGACCTCGAAATAAAAAGCGCCGGCCAAAAATAATAGCTGTTTTTGGGGAATGCACTGAATTACGTGCTTCACAAAGAGGATGCAAACCAAAAAGTGAGATTATTCATAAAAAAGTGATAATAAGTCAGTAGAAGAGTCTAAACTCTGATGGATAAATATAAAGTTTGACATTAAATGGCCACGGAGTGGCTGCTCGGGGCATTTGCTCGCATTCATTTGCAAAACAGAGCTATCTGAAAGCGGCTTTCTTATTACTGGATCTCGATGGAAACGACAGCAGAGCTAACGAGGGTCTGCTCAGGAGCGGTTACGTGATGAGCATGTGGGAGTTTTGATGCCTTATCGCTGATCTACAGGAGAGAGATCTCCCACACATGTGCCTCCTATCTCTGAGCTTCATCCTGTTTGGAGTAAAATATACACTATTATCACGGCTCTCCAGAATGCCTAGACACATCCACTGCGGAACGATATGAGAATAACAAACCTACAGGGGAGCCTCGGTCTACTGAGCACAAGCTAAAATTACATTTGGCGTATACCCCTAGCTAGACGTCTTCAGAAGCACCATCTTCACCTGCACTGAAATCCAACAAGTCTCAGCACGCTCCTGTCTCCCGTGGAGCTGACGGCGATGCCAAAACTCTAATTATTTTCTAATTCTCTTCATTTACACATCTGGCAGGCGCCATCCTAAGCTCCCTACATTCAAATTCAACATTTAATCAGGCCTCGTATTCTCTGAGAATCAGACCCACGGCCTTGGCTTTGCCGGCACAGAGGGGTGCCTCACCGGCTGAGCTGCAGGAAATCTCTGGAGCGCTCTGTTAAATACTTATTAAAATCATATAAAATACCAATGCGGTTTGTTTGCGCTAAACTAGCTAAGGGTGGATGGTTATCGGTGCACTGATATAAAGCATTGTTTGAGTTATATTATGTTTTCTTGTCTGTAAGATTTTTAATTTTGATTTTGCAAGCAGAAAATCAAACGCTTGATCATCTGATCATGCACTTTAAATATATTCACTGTAATAAATATATATACATAGCTGTCAGAATTCTAACAGCTGTGGTTGCCAGAATTCTACCGTGAAAAATACGGTAACTATGTTTTCGAACCGCAATTTCACGAACTGATATAATATTAATATACCAACCTATTAAAGCACTGAAATCTGATTTGTACCTTTAAAATACAACGACGTCCATCAGAAGCAGGTGGTGATGAGAAAGTCACATGATTAACCAAAGCCCATCACTAGCAGTTTTAAATATGAAGATAGATAGAAGGTGATCAGGGTCTTTCACGCAATCACTAAACGCCGTCATAGTGAGACCCGTTCAACTGAAATATCCAAAAAACATTCATTTAACAACATGAGATACATACCCTAATAAACATAACTGAACGTCAAATTCAAACTAAATTCGAAATGTATTGCAGGGAATTCTGGGAAAGTCAATTTATGGGGACATTTGGTCCAATTCCCAGGTACACACACACACACACACACACACACACACATTACACAATTAATTTCATTTAAAAGCTTTTTGCTCACTTTATTTTAAGGCTGAATTCTCACAATAACTGACAATAAACTGTGACTAAACTCTTTGCTCTCTATTAATAGTTAGTTAAGGTAGTTGTTCAGTTTAGGTACGGGGTGGGATTAAGAGATATAAAGTATAGTCACACGTAATAAGATAATAATATGTGCTTCATAAGTACTAATAAGCAGCCAATGAGCTAGTAATATGCATGCTAGGCAAACTAAAGTGTTACCTTTTATTAATATTAATCCTGCATGGGTGTAATTCATATATGCAGCACAGTTTTTTTAATCTGTGCATCAAATGAATGTGACTAGTAATACAATATTAAACAAATAAAATCATTTTTTATTTCAAACTGGCTTCAACCCACGCGGTGTGTTTAAAAGTGAGAACGAGAGCAAGCTGGATGGACTGCATAAGAGCCAGCTCACTTGATTGACAGACTTTAAGGAGACACGCTGAGCTCCTTGAGGCTGAGCAATGACATTCGGTGAGATGAGCCACCTGGTGAACGCAGCCCAATGGGGATTCAACAGCGGTCCTTCCATGATTAATCACATTGTCGTGGATGACAAATGAACAGCTCCCACTGTAACCTACTTTAAAGTGCACAAAGAACCATGCCATTTCACCTTTTTTTTAACGCAATTGGAAGCAGCCAATTTCCTGCCCTTAAAAACATGACATATAAACAAGAAACCAGTTGCCCTGTGCATGTTTCCTCTTAACTAGTATTGCACGGAGCATAACAGCTTTTCCTTACAGTCCTACTAACTGGATGCTAAAATGACTCTCTTCAGCTCCACACACACCTAAAAATAGAGGTGTTTCAACAGTTCTTCCCAGTGATGCCATTGAAAAACCATTTTCGGCTCCACAAAGAACATTGAGTCAAAGATTCTTTAAAAAAAACATCTCTTTTTTTACTTTTGTCTTAAAAGAACCTCAGAAGGGCTCCTCAAAAGTTAAAGGTTCTTTCTAAAATCCATTTATACAAAAAGGTTCCTCTATGCCTCTGTGAAATACCTTTTATTTTTAAAGTGAAACAATGAAATATCAAGCTGTATTTGAAGTAATAACAATATTACATGTTCAGTGCAAAAACCCTCTTTTTGTAAATGTGGCTTTTGTAAATGTGGTTATTACAGGCTGCGCCTTATTCCCAAAAAAGCCAGGGATTTTCCATAAACAACCAATGTCACACAATTAGTTCCAAATAAAATTAGGTAGGAGCGTGTTCATCTGGTAATCTCAATCACAAGGACACACAAACAGCTGCTTAACGCACTACTGTGCAAATGAACTAGTCCAGAGGGGAATTTTCCAGCCACGCTCTCCATTTAATCGCATTGCATCCAATCACTGAAATATATTTGTTTATGAATTATATATTTACTGTGCGTGACTCCCGTAGAGGAGGAAAGCTTCTGCTGGTAGTAGCGTTCTCGTCTGGTGAGATTCTTCGGTGATTTGAAGCAGCTAGTTGGTGTGTATCGCTCTCTGCACGAGTGCACATGTTTCGGCTTGTCAGAGAAACATCCACACAACAGGCAAACGGACTGCTCAAAACCCTCTCTTCCGCATAAAAGAGGTCAGCGTGAGCTTCCCGCGGGCTGACCGGCGGTTCTGCTGACACGGCCCAGGTGCTGGGAAATCACCTGGACAGGACTCGGACATGTGATTCCTCCCGGCAGCTGCTCCTTCGGATAACGCCATACACTTGAAGCTGGTGCCTGCTGTTGAAAGTAGAAGAGAAGCAGCATTTGCCGCCATAAATGAAATCTGCAGGGTAGCATCGGGACGCGAAGCGGTCACCAAACTTACTACCAATATTGACTGTCATACAAAGTAAACAGTGTTTTAATATTAAAATGTATTAAATATTATACATCCCAATTTTGTAAGTTTGCCTTGTTTATTTGAGTAGTGTCTTCGTACCTTGAACTGAAGAAGAGGATTTATAAGAAATACAGCACACATAGTATTGTATTCGCGTTATTGAATAGTAGAAAGAGAGACCGCCATAGCATTATATTTAAAAGTAGCTTAATTAGAAAAGATATTAAGCATCGCATATGTAGCACTCAGTTAAAGTACACCCAGAGATAATATATGCATTAGTAAGAACTTTGAAGAATGGGAAGGTTACCGTTGAGTGCATCTTAGAAAGATCTTCGCAGAAAAGCAGAATGATAAAATGGCTGTCATAAATATACTAGGTGCTTCTTATTTACAAATAATACAATTCTTAAAGGGAAAATGTGGAAAATAGAAATAATGGGTAACCAAATGCAAGCAAAAAGGGTTTGTAATACTTTTACAAAATCCTCTTTTGTGTTCAAAAGTAGAAAGCAATTTGAAATGACATGAGAAAGAGGAACTGATGAATGTCTTATTTATTAAACCACTTATTTACTCCAATTGAAGAACCTGTGAACCATAACCCTAAAATTTCATTTAACATTTTACGATAGCAGCTCATACCACCCTCAACACCACATGATGTGATTCTGTGCAAATTCAATGTACAGGTCCCAGAATTCCCAGCGACTGCCCCGACCATGTTCTACATTCCTGATCCTACCCAATACATAAACTTAACAACAGCATAATAAAAGGAGAAAATTAGTAGCTTATGACGAAAGCCAGTCAGTGGTTTGTTAATGGCACGAATTGGGCCTCAAAATAAAGTTTATTTCTTTAAAAAATAAATAAGTGACCTGATGTAACGTTTCTAAAATACACAAAAACAAATGAATAACCTATTCAGTATTATGGTTGGTTGCATTTAACATTGTGTTGCCTTTCATTGCCTTATTACAACAGACCTGCACAGACTGCAATAGACTCATTTCCAGGGCGATTTTATGTAAAGCGACTTACGTTTTTTTGAGTTATCAGTTCATGCATTCCTGGCAACCGAGTTCACGACCTGTTGAATCTAACACCACACCTGACTGTTATAATTAGGGTCAGAGTATTTTTACTTTATTTATTGTGGGGATTATTTCTATCCATAAGGCTCTGTCACAGAGTCGTTTACAAAGAAGCAAAGCACTAAACCTGGACTTACTTTAAATGCAATGAACATCTTTTGCTGCCTCGCTAGTAATATTTCGTGTGCAGAATACTAAGGATAATTATGAGTTATATCCTCTTGTATTTTATGATTGTTAATACGCTGTCAGAAAACCCCCTGAACGGTGTGTGTATTAGTACAGTATGCACCCTTTAGGGCTTGATAAGGCGCAAAGGTTACCTTTGACAAGCTAAAAGTGCTTATTTTCCTTGACAGTGCGTGTCTGTGTGAAAGTAATCCGTGATAACCTCCGGGATATTTGGAAAAGGTGTTCAGGTTAGGCGAAGAAAACAAAGGTGTCATATTTGTATTTGCACACGGGCGATTCTTGCAGAACTGTTTGTCAGTTCACAACAAATATACTAGAATCCTGCTAGCGCAACACGCTTCTTGAAGAACTGAGCGCTAACAGGGTTCATCAGCAACACACGGACGTCCAGCTGCGACCTCCACCAAGAACATGACAAGTCCATTTACACGTCCTAGAGAAGAGCTCCCAAAACAGGCCCTGTTTAGTCTCCGACGTGACTCCAGACCCTCCAAGGATGGAGATACGCGTGGCAGATGTCGAGTGTCCTTCTGATGAGGCCAAGAAAGTGATAAGGGCAAACTTAAAGTTTGAGATGTGCAGTCCGGTATTGCTTAGTAAGTAATTTTGCATTTCGGTTCCCAAATAGGATGGTTGGGGAACACTTTAGCATAGGGACCATTTCTCAGTGTTAACTAGTTGCTCGTTAGCTCGACTATCACTGATATAATAGCTGTTTATTAGTACTTATAAAGCATACGAGCTTATTCTACATCCCTAAACAATACATAAACTTAACAACTGCCTTATTAACTATTAATAAGCAGCACATTAGGAGTTTATTGAGGCAAAGGTTGTAGTTAATGGTTTATTAATAGCAATAATTGGACCTTAGAATAAAATGTGACCAACTGTTGATTTTGGAAATACAAAAATAATGAAAATAATTTGCAGTGCTATAATAAGTAGATATTGCAAATCTAGTTTTTTGATAGATGTTGGTTGACTTGCTCAATTTTACTATTTCCTGACAATTTCTCACACTTCAAGTAAGAACGGCTATCAGTGTGCCAGAGATGTGTGTTTGTTTGCTTACATCGCAGTTTATTTCATTTCTTTTCAGTTGACTTTTGTGTTGGACTCTTTTGTTTGTGTGCGTCATGTGCTCATTGTGACCCACTTTCAGTTGATTGTCTCATTGTCTTCAGGTGTGTGTTCAGTTAATTACGTCATTTACTTTGTGTATTTAGTCCCTGTCTGTTTGAGTTCAGTTTGACCGATCTTCCCTTTTTGTGTAAGATGAAAACTGTTGAAAGTCATCTCCTTGTTGAGTGCTCCTTCAATCACAGCGTGACACTGCCCTGGGCTTTCTTAGCCTCTCTGTGTTATTATTGTTACCCTCCTCGAAACGGGCTAGTAACAAAGAGCACTTTACTAAAGTACTGATTAATGGTAAAGAGTTTAACTTCGTGCAAGACTATATTAAGCTTTTTCCTTTTTAAAACACAGTCTAAAGCCACTTACAACACTGGCTAAGGCAACTTGCACCATGCCTTTTCACCAGAAAGATTGCAAGGTATGCAGCATGAAACAATGCAGACCTACTTTATTGTTTAACAACTAAACACAGTCTCAGAAGTGGTCTAGTGCTGTTTGGTTTCAGTGCTTGAGAGAAACAAAAATGCTACAAGATTATATTTTGTCATATTTTGAATGATGTTCTCACAACAATAACAAAAACGGAATGCGATCTTAAAACAGACTTTGCAGTAAGTGATGAAACAAGATAACCCAGACTGATGTGTACCCAGGAACCACTCTGTGTTAACAATTTACATTGTGAAGACTGATTGAAGATGAGACGTGCATTAGTAACACAATACTCCCAACATCTATTGGACACGACGTTGAAAACTTTAGTGCAAAGTACTAAAGCACACTTTAAAACATATCAATAATACATGCAAGTCTTCCTACTCTGGGTAGAAAAGTAAGCATTCACTGTCCCTATAAATCATAAATCATGGATGCATATTAATGTAGAAAGTCATATCAAAAAGAGTGACCGATTTATAGTGTTTCATGCTTTAAGCACACTTGAAGGCCTCTCACAATGTCTACAAAGCTTATTTAAAAAATGTTTTTGCCTATCATACCATCGGCTAGATAAAGTTATGCATGGTTAACGCTTTAAGAGAGTTTCTCTTTTAATAACTGACATTAAAGTTGGCCTTGTGAGTTATTATGAAGGATTTCAAAAGGCAACCACATTTATTCACTGACACCATTTTAGATCTTAGATTTCAAAATCATCCCATAATAGGATTTAATGATCAAATTTGACAGTGAAATTGCAACATTACAAGATTGAAGCGGCAATATTTTGAGAATAAACGTTTAAAGAACGGTCCTCCTCTTGTCAGGTGGTGGGTGAGCAGTTAATGCTTCACGCACGATTGCACAATTCTTCATAAAGGAAATCCATTGCAAAGATACTATGTAGGTTTATAGGATTTAGGACATACTATATAGGTTTCTAGTCCAGTTTCACTGTCATTTCTGCTGAGTCTGGCTGTCAAAGCTGCTTACGTGTGCAATGAATACAGCAATCTGATAATAAACACGCATTGCTGACATACGGCCAACTCAAGATGAAAAAAAATGCTTAAAATCGGAAACAAATTGTCCAAACGATGTTGGGAAGCGATGGCTTGTAAGGAGAATCTGTAGATTGTTTTCCCAGGTTGTCTTGGTTGAGACTTCACTCAGGATCCTGGGCACCTTGTGCATGTTTGTGGTCCTGCGAGAGACAGACTTTATGCCATTGGTGGTGAGGTGGTAATAACTTCAGATGTACTCATCACACGCCGCCCACAGCAATCTGTAGCGACTCTTAGCCAACTGCTCCTGAAGCGAGTGAGGGTTTTGAGACGACAAATAGAGTGCTGGGGCGACGGTGATATGAGGAGGAAGATCTTCCATCACATACTAATAAAGCCCTTGAAGCTGCAGCGCTGTAAACACAGGCTCTGTAAGCCACGTTAACCGTTTCACTGACTTCCTGCACAAGTTTCCAGACTTACTGCTCAAGAGTCGCTTTCAAGATCTCCTGGGAAGCTGTCTGAAGTAAGTGGGGTTCAAGTAAATTTGGTTACCTTTAGAGTTTTGAATGACGTATTACTCTTAGCTGCTGATGTATTTTAAGTTGTTTCCACTGTTATCAGGAAATAAAAATGCATTTGATCATGCCATGAAGCTGTGCTCTAACAGCTTTCACACTCCACACAAAAATCAAAAACACAGACCAGGGAGACGCAGAAACCAGTGATCTCGTGCACATCAACGTTTTTATGTTGGTACAGGTACATATTGCAACGTTTTTATTATGTTGCTTGAGGGACATTTTGAGGCCATTCAGATATTCAAATATTAATGCTCTATCAAATATGTCCTACACCAAACCCAAACTCAAACCTAAACCTACCCGATAGTGTCGATAAATGCAAAAGTAATGCAAAAAAGTATTGGCTGCTATTTTAACTTTCTCATGTGGATTTGTTGAACAGTAGTTTCACAGGGTTTGACCATCAATTTTCATTAGTTTTATTGCCTCTAGTCTTCATTTCAACTGTGGTTCGCGTGTATAGGTTTTGTTTTTTCACAGTTTTACATGAACGTATGTAGAGGCATGTCTTTCCAGTGAGCCTGGGTTAGAATGAGATCCAGATGTAGGATTTGATGAAAATATGGTTTTCTCAGCTTTTTTTGCTCTCTTATTGGCTTTTTTTAATGAATGCCAAACAATGCAAATTTTCTGCAGATCTTATGCAGAGATTTCTATGAGTAGCTCCATTGTTGTGAACTGTTCTGCGTTCTCATTGGTTGGTTGACATGTGAGTGATTTCATGGGCAAGGAGATCAGTCCACAAACTGCTCACCCCAAATGCAAAAAAAATGTGTGTCAAACGAGAAAAAAGTGTAAATCAAATAAAAAAAGACCAAAAATTAGCAACTGTATAGTAAAGCAAAGTAAAGCAAATTTGGTTAACGTATGTTCTTCTTGTGTTGGAGGTACACGTTTTTTAGCGTGTTTGAGCAAGCTAATCAAATTTCTTTAGTGTTGTTTCTTTCCTCATGCACGTCTGATGTGTGTAGACGTATTTTACAGCACTGTCATCTAATGGCAGGAGCACTGCTTTTATATTGACGTCTGAAGCGATGTTTATTATTACTAGATAGCATAATCTCCCTGTTGCTTTTACTTCCAGAACAAAGGATGCACATATGTGTAAAGAATTGCTGATGAATGCTGGACCCTTGAGACGTGTCTGGTCTCGAGTGCTACAGCGCCGCTTTTTCCAAACTTTTAAATCATTTTTCTCAGAAATCCTCCTTTTTGCGCGGCTCGGTATGAATTTGGCGTATAAATCTGTTTTACCCACTTTACTCATTTTTAATATCTCTTGAAAGTTTCTCGGGTGATGACATTGAAAATGTAGAACAAGGGCCTCCAGGCTCAAGGTCTCTCCAGTCAGCCAACAAAGGCACACAAATGATCAATCACTCTGAGTTAACGTTATCTCTTCTGCTGGAAGCGTGGAGCAGAAATAGACAGGAAGAGAGCGGGGTGATTCACTCTCTGTTGCCCCGGGCCACATACCTATAGTCACCCTGCATTTCTCTGCTGTTCGTTCTTCCTCTCTTGCTTGTTCCGAGCATGCATTTCATTTCTTAGTCGTTGTGTTTAGGGCTGGTTTTCTCCGTCTGTTACGAAATGGAATAGCTCTGTGTCATTAGTTGGCTTGTTTTCTGAATGATCAGGATTTTTACGCTAACTTCGGCAGTTATCAAACTCAGAGTCAGGCTGAGCGACGATGCCATCAACACCATCACTACGCCTGAGTTCATTGGCTCAACTGCGTTCGAGGGGAGGGGCTTCCCGACAGGCCGACTGAATTGGACTTATTTCATAATTGATGAACCGTGTCACCGCAGCATTAACACAGCTGATGAACTCAACTGAGCTGAATAATGATATCTTCTACAGAGCTCTTTTACAGCTGGAGCTGAATTTGTTTTATAACTGATGAAACGAAACACCGTCATTTCTTGTTTAGCAGTGTAAAAGTGCTTTAAAACAATATTGTACAAAGCTCTCTATATACGGTATATAGCACTTTTGATTACGACCCTATATCTAAACTATACTATACTAGTGCAAAAAGCAGGGAAAAAATCATTAGCAGGGAAAAAGTCATTAGCACCGAAAATCAAGTAAACAAACATAAACGACATTTGTTGTCCATAATATCACTGCAAAAAAAATGACTAGCTTCAACAGCTATTATAACAATATCCGACTTTACCTGCGGTAAACGTACAGTAATATACCGTCACACTCATACTGCAGGAGTAAACAGACGAGGGTATTTTTAATAATCCGACTTAGCAACATCAGGGGCTGACAGGAGGACATTAAGAACAAACAAGCAGAATGGACAAGACCTTAAATACACAGACAGTTAGGGACTAATGACAAGATACACTTGAACCGAATGACATAAACGAGAAACAGAAACTGGGTCATGGCACAGATGGGGAGGGAAAACACAACAGAAACGGACCAAAACAGATCCACATCCCTGACATGTATAGCAAAAATCATCACTAATCACGATCAAGATATTGAGCTATTAAATACGATTAATTACAATCATGAAACTCTATAAAACATACATATTCAGAAAAGCACTGACGCGTCTTCGTACATATCCCGACAATTCAAAAATAAATAAAGCTGCATAAAAACAATGCGTTTGAAATCGTGTAAGATTAAATGGATCATCGAAAGCAGTAGATTTGTAGTTTACATTTCTTCTTCTAAAGAGCATTTTGAAGAATAGATTTTAGCATTTTGGTCCTTCGATGGCATTTCTTCTTGAACTGCTTTACATTTTCAAACAAGATATCGCAAGTAAATGCACACATTTGTGGGATTTGTATTGGTACGAATGTGGAAAGTTCTGTCTCAAGTTTCTGTTGGTTTCAAAGGAGCCACAAATCCACTGAAAATGAGGTCATCTCAGCATGGGAGGTACATCACGAAACAGATACGTCCATGAGCTCCATCTTCTGACTTAGAATTGCTTACCGAAGCTGAGTCATAATGCACCCGTAAAAATAACATGAATGCATTTGAGTGGCAATCAAGCACAGGGTGGAATGAAAAGCTGATGAATACAGCCTGACCCCTAGATCCTCACAACTGTTGTTTATTCTCTGGGTTGCAAAGAATTACTTGATTCATTGGCCTGACACGGCAAGAAATGAGACCTGGAAGGCAAGTTCCACTTGTCTCACTTCAAGGCTTGTCTGATTGGTGCTGAGAGATGTTGACAAAGACTTGATTTGTTGAATCAAGTGCTAGAGGGGTCACACATGTGCTTTTTACTAATTTTGAACAGAAAGACTCTAGGCTGTGAATGGAGAGGTATCACACGCACTTTCATGCATTTTCTTGTTTAATGGATTTTGTTTTTATGAAACGGTAAGTCCTCAGCTCTGAGCAGTCGTAGTTTGCTATACCAAAAGATAAAGTAGAGGACGTTGACTCAGCCACATAGAGGTGTTTTCTTTTTGAAGTAGATTAATAGGGGACTATTAATGGTGGCACACTGTGCAACATATTGACCAAATGGGCCATTTACTGCTCCATGTCCAGCTACAAAAAGACCACTTATGGCAAATAACGGCTTGGGGATTTCTTCACGTTTATAACTAAAAAGAACACAGTTGTAACGAGGAACTATGTCCTGAAACACTCATGGTAGTTTATCACAACATTGGAATTTATGAATGACGATTTTCTTAACCTAAGGCAATTCATTAATTAGTTAAATAAAACATGTTTAAAAGTCATTATTTTACATCATCACATTACAGCCAGTCAGCATGGCATGACTTTATAATAACGCCATATATTGGCATAATGTGCACATATTGATTGGTTGCCAAGGCTCACAGGACAAACTTGCCTACATTTTTTGCAAAACTAAAATGCTTAACACATTCATGCAGAAAGACAAAGGAAAAAAAATTTTTTTTTTGCATTTTTATTTAATACTCACTTTGAGTTGCAGTATGTGTACTATGGTGTGACTTAAAAAAAACTTACATTGAAGATAAACCTCTCATGCTATTTGTTACTCTACACTCTCATGCTATTTGTTACTCTACATGCTGTTTGTTTGGTATCTGAAAGAGATTTGGGGCCTGGACTTAATCGGATGGAACTGTGACACACTTTTGGGTTGCAATCCACCAGTTTAGAGTCTTCTGTTGAAGCTGACTATGGACTAAATTGGTGACTATCTTCATTAATAGCTGTGTCAGGTGAAAGTGCAGTGTTCAAACATCAGTGACAGTGGCGTGATTATCATTCAGGTCTTCTGCGCCTTCGATCCAGTCCAAGGTATCGCTCGTGACCTTCGCAAAGACTTTCTGCCACGGATCTCAGGGTGCATCACATAGCACCCCCTGAAGATGAGAAAAGTCAGCAGAAAATTTCAATACGATATATATATCAATCAATGACAAGACACCACGACCTGGTGCAGACCCTTGACCAGATGTCTGGCTTTATCGCAGTTCATTCGAGACGTACTTTGAAAGAGCGCAAAATAATTAGCAGCTTTAGTGCCCTTCCTTTTACCATTCTTGTGTTGATTCTCGGCTCCTGGCTGAAAGAAGATGAAAGCTTGTATGATCGATTCCACCTATCCCTGTTGAGATGAGGTGAAATCGGTTTGTGTTGGCAGAGCCTAGACGACAAATAAATTAGCGCTGATTTAAATCAGACAAGTGCTGAACAAAGGTATCAACATGCAGAAGCGGTAGAGAAGCGTATTGATCCACCTTAGTGCATGCTAATGCGATACATGATCAAGGCTGATGCTGGCTGCTGATTCTTTTCCAGTGTGCTTTCTTCACACGGAGGCCAAGATTAAATACCGCTTCTTCGTGATTGGCACAAAAGCTTTAGATGCTGCTTTCTCACAGAAAGCTTTAGAGGTGTCAGAAGCACAGTATGGGTAGGATTGAGTTCATTTGTAATTCCGGGCTCAGTTCTGTAGGTCTGTAGGGCTGTTTGACTGACTGGCTGCTGCTTTCAAACACTCGCACGCATTTACTGCACACACATGTTCATGCAACCTGTGGCTATTCAGGTGTGCACAACTGTCAAATACTCACACTTGAGTGCTCTTTTCAAAGCGAAACTATTTTTAACGTGACAGGGAGCCCCAAAAACATGGTGTTAAATTAAAATTATACACCCTTATGACCGTGTGTCATGGTCAATAAGCCTCTCGAAATATCATTATAATTACAATGAATATAATTTCATTGTTTTATGACAAGAAAATGCTCATCAAAAACTGAATGATATTTGTATTATGTATGTATGTATGTAAGAAAAATACTTAAAAAAAATCTTAATTTGCTGCTTACACACTTTGCATAAACAATAAAAAGTAATTTGGGAAAAAAAATGGATAACATTTATCCTATTGTCGATAATATTCGCTTGTTTGATTAATGTCATTACAGATTTTGGCTCTTGTTGTTGTAGGCTGTAAGAGCCCTTGAAATGACTGAAATCATTTGGTGCAGTGATTTAGAAATCTAACAGCATTCAAACACACACACGAAAATAAATGTAATGTATAATGTATTGCATATAACCTATTTACATACCAGTTTACACATTATTATTATTTATTTATAATTATTTTTCTGTGAATTTTATAAGCGATGGATAAAGAAATGGATAAATGGATGGAATCTTGGAATGTATGAACTGGTCACCATGTTAGCCAAACAGAAATCATTACAATGGAACTGTCGAAAAGTAAAATTTGCAGCAGTCTCCGAACCACAACTCTGGAACACTGACCATTCACCCGCCAACAATCAATGCACCAACAGCGTTATTCTACGACAGCGAAAAGCATGAGGCAGGTGTTGGGTTCCAGTCGATATCGGATTGTCTACCAGTCCTCACCATAGATGGAATAGCCATTTTCTGTCCATCTATGTACCAACCGAGACCAGTCCAGACGACACCAGGGATGATTTCTACAGCCAGCTACAAGACATGCTGGACTCAATTCCGTAAACAGAGCTCATCATCCTAGCAGGAGATTTCAGAGCTCACATTGACACTGACAAAACCAGCTGGGAGAGAATGATGGGTAAATTTGGTCAGCGAGAGTCAACAATAATGGATTGCACCTACTGTCAACCTCTGGATCAAACGACCTAGTGGTGGGCAAAGGCTTTTAACATCCTCTCAAACACAGACTCATATGGTGAAACCCATTTGGTAAAGATTTGACCATGTTGAACTATATCCTAAGCAGTCCTCAATTCTGGTACGCGCTATGAGGGGACCTGATTGTGGATTCAATCATTACGTTGTTTAAGCCAAAGTACAACTGCTATTACAGAATGCAAAGAAGAAGGTACCCCAACAGACCAAATGCAGCTGGGCTTGCCTGAGAGATATGTCAGTCAGACAAGATTGCCCTACCCGACAAATTAAGAGTACTCAAGCCTTCAGAAGATGTTGATGAGGCAGAGAAGCAGTTATTGTAATAACCAGACCCTGTGCAGGGTAAATGGGAAAACAAAGGCAACCAACGATAGCATAAAGAAAATGGATGGCACATTTGTTTGCTTTCCTGATGATGAACCAACAGTCAATCAAGTAAAGATTGGGAAAAGGTCATTAAAGAACGGAAAAGCGGAAAAGCACCTGGTGTGGACCAGATCACAGCTGAAATGATCAAGGCCGGTTGAGATATCTTACTGCTTACTCAGAACACGTGCTATCAGCTTGGATAAAAGCAGACCGATGGTTTGGCCAGGTTTGCTGAATGACCCTAACCAACTACCAAACATGCTTCTCTAGTGGAAGAGACCTAGACATTGGAGGATCCAGCGAACAGCTCTGAAGAAAATGTGGCTCAAGCTTATTGAAGAAAACCTGAAAAACCAATGCTTGACTATGGATAAAGCTAGCATGACTGCTATTAACTGACAAGCATGGAAGCAGATCGTCAAGGATGGTTGAGAGGCAGGCCAGTCCCCCAGTCACCAGCTAAAGACTAAAGAAGAAGTTAGAAAGATTAAAGTTTATAAAATACGATGATGCAAGTACGGTTACGTTTACATTTACTATGCAGAATATGCAAATAATAATGAATAACTTTAACACAATACGACATTTCAAACACTCACTGATGCTCCAGCAGGGAAAAAAAAAACATGCATTAAGAGCTGGTGGATGAAAACTTTTGAACAGAATGGACATGGGTACATGGGTTCTTATTTTGCCTAAATATTGCATTTTGTTTCATTTAGTACTGCTCTTCCAAGGCTAGAGAAGATAGATGCATGTTTTATGCATGGTTTCTCCTTCTGGAGCATCAGTGAGCTCTTGAACCTTCTGTATAAGCTGCATATGAGTCCTCAGTTGGCTTTAGTGTAAAAGATGCATCTCAAAATAAAGTCACTTTTGGAAAAGGTTCAAATATGTAAACTATGCTTGAAATCAACTATCAACCAGGAAATTTTTCTAATCATGGATCATCCAGGAAATGATTCACAAAATATTCAAGGTTCTTTCCAGGAAATGAACAAAATATTAAGGTTCTTTTGTTTGAAGAAGCGTACTTTTTACTTTTTGTGAAATAGCTTATTCAGGATAGCACTAAATAAATAAAAGAATAAATAAAAAACACAATTTTAAAGGGCTGTCTTATTTTGTTAAAGTTATTAACATATTTACATACTATGCAAGGGGTATGTAAACTTATGATCACAGCCATATATTTGCTTTAATAACCAGTCAGTATGCTAGTGATATGCATGCTAATAAGCAGCTAGTTAACAGTGAGAAATCGTGCCTAAACTGAAATGTTGTTTTCCTTTTCTTCATCATGCATGCTCTTATTTGCCATTTACCCTAAAGCCACTTTTGTCTGCAACAATGTGCATATGTAAAATGTGATGTGAAGCGATGACGTATTTCCTTTAAAAAATACTACATGTATTTATTTTCTACCATAAATTGGTAACAAAACTAGTATAAAGGCTTGTGAAAATATATTGATCTTGGTATTGATTTTGAACACTTTGGTTTTGTGACGACCTGCTGTTAAAGAAACCCCAGAAGCCATTTGAAATATGAAATGAACACTTAATCCATTTAAAGCTGTCAATATCGCCCACAGCCTGCAGCTGTTTTACAGACCTGTTGTTCTGTACAAGTGTGTTTTTAAATTTGCTTGCCCTAAGGTCATTAGCCAACACACAGGTCTATTAGATAGAAAGTGGATTACACGTGTGAGAAGGGCTTTGTGTCGCTGACACCCCTCAACACACACCAGCCGTAGAATAAAACAAGACTTGACCCTTTAAGACCTTAAGCTAGGGTTCAGATGAAAGCAAGCAATTGGATTATTGAACATTCCATCAGTTTCAAAATGACTTTCTTATCATTTAATAGAAGAAGCTCCAGCCATGCGATTGCTTATGCACCTCGCTGCAGCAGAAATAGATGAGTATGTGTGAGTAAATGTAAATTTGTTCCTGAGGAAAGGATTTTTTGTGCATCTAGAAATGTATACAACTATCATGGAATTACTGAGTTGATTCTTATATGCATTCATATATATATATATATATATATATATATATATATATATAATATATTTTTTTTACACATTGTCAGATTATAAAAAAATTGGTAATACTTTATTTTAGGGTCTCTTAACTAGTTACTAATTAGCATGCATATTAATAGACCGATAGCCATTTATTAGTATTAATTAAGCACATATTAATGCCTTATTCTACATCAATAATCCTACACAATACCTAAATTTAACAACTACCGCACTAACTATTAATAAAAAAGTTATTATTTAGTAAGTGTTCCTTATTTTAAAATGTTACCTGATATTTAAAGTCCTTAAAATGCACCTGATGTTGATTACTTGTAACATTCGCAGAAAAAAACATTCTGGACTTTGTTGACTTTAAATAACTTTTTAGAAAAATTATCATTGACACTTTTTTTTTAATAATTGATTAAACAACACAGAAACCTTTCAGCTCTGTTCTGCGATGGACCCTTTCAAAAACCCGATAAATGTCTTAAAAGCCTCTCAGATGTTTTATATTTTATCTGTGGTTTAAGTAAAATAATTTACTCCGGGTTGCTGAATTATTGAAACATAATGCTTGACGTCGTGGCTGCATCACTACCTCGGGTGTGTATTTTTTGTTCCCTGTATTCTCTTTTTTACTCAACATTTTATTAAATCTATACATTCAAGCCACTAAAATCCTTTCGAAATACTGTGTAGCATTCTCATTCATTAATCGCAAAGAAAACCATATGTACATAGTAAATGTTATGATTCATTTGCCAGATGTCTACATGAAAGGGACCGCCGAGTCCAGGGAACGGTAATCCTTTATGAAAATGTTCAAGGCACACTTTTATGCAAATTTGTCTTTTAGCAAGACATTTTGTTGATTTATTGATGTGGTAGCTGCTCAGAACTGGAACACATAAATATGCATGCTTGCTTAAACATAGCAGGGTGAGCTCTCCATGCCCTCGTCAGCATCTCGTTAGGCTCCAGAGAACGTCGTTCAGAACCATAGACGGCTGCCAGATCTTACGTGACTCACGGTAATGAGACACACCTGAAACCACTTGAAGAGTCCCAGCCAGCCTCTGTGTGCGGCTTCTCTAGTACTAAACTGAAAGCAGCACGTCAACTAGGCATCTTGAAAAAGTAAAACCTATCTGTGACCTACTAGTTCTGGCGAGAAATGTGCATCCGACTGGACACCTAAATATCTTATGAAGCAACGGAAGTCATCCCAAACTGTTTCAGGACGCTGCACTGATAAAACATTGAGCAAACGTTAAAGTTTAAGGCAACCGGCACCAGCAGATTTCTCAGCTTTTTGTTTTCTTAACTTAAAACAAGAAGTTCCTGAAGTTTCCTGTTTTTTTTTTTTTTGTTTTTTTTTCCAAAGCTGTAAAAAATCTAAAGTTGAGAGAACATCATCATTTAAAGCAACTTCAGCAAATTTTGGAGTTTGCTCAGCTCGTTGTTTTAAGTTTATACAACAAAATGTTGAGAAACCTCAACAATCTGCCGAAGCTGGTTGCCTTAAACTTTTACGTTTGCTCATATTTCTTTTCCTTTTTTTAGCGTAGTTACTTCAGAGTATCAATGTTACTAGGATGTTGCTTATTCTCCATAAACATATGTCATTAATACCCCTATTAAAAAAGCAGCAATATTAATTATTAACTATTAATAAATAGTATTATAAGTTTATTGTTGTAAAAGTAGTACTAGTGAGAAAATGACCTTAAAATAAAGCGTATCATTCTGTTATTGTTACTGGATGAGCGTTTGTTCATAACTGCTCTTAACACCTAACCACACTATAAAATGGAGCATACAGCGTGTTGAAAGGCTGTGTGTTTGAAAGCAAAATAAATGAATAAATAATAAAATGAAACATATTTTTAGCTTTAGCTGGGAACATGACAGATGTAGTAGTTCATATGAAGCTCACGAAATGAGTTCTTCATCAAATGCAGCACATAATTTGAGCGTAAACACATTTGGACGTAGCTCCGGTCAAGTGAGTGAGCAACACTGTACAACCATAATAGCGTTCCCCACCTGCTGCTATTCAAAGGTTATGCTCGTGCAACCCAGCACGCATCCTACAAGTCCACGGTCATTCGTTTTAAAGGACATCACGAAATATCACAAAGATTCAGAAGCACTTGCAGCAATTCATGTGATAATTTATGCCGACAGACCAGGGTAATTTGATGGTAAATCTAAGGACAGCAACATTTATGTAAAGAAAAAACTGGCTTGTCTTGGTTTATAGTCTGCAAATGTCTTTAAATGAGTCATGAACTTTAATTAAACCCTTGACAAAATGGAGCATTACAATCACATTAGTTCTTTTTCGGTATCCACAGACTTGCAGTCAAACTGTGGAGAGACTGTCAAACTGTCCTCAAGGTCATTTTTATGCACGCGAGGGAACGGATTAACCAGGTCATGCCATTATCTTAGTTATATCTCGTAATCTCATTGTGCTCTGCAAAGAGTCTTAGTCCAGCTGTGAGAAGCTTAGATATGTTCTGGTCTCCTAAAGACTGGTGACTTGGTGCATGAAAAACTGGTCCTTAAAGCATCTTAGAGATGAACGAAAATGTGAGGGATAGCTCTTTCCAGATCCCCTCGAATTCAGCAACATCTTCACATTAAAAACCATTAGATAGATAAGTTAGTACAGCATGACAGCCACTATCCTCTAGAGATCCTTATCAGGAAACAGTCTTGTTGGGTGCCAGAGTCTTGCTCAAGGCTGTGGAATAAGTAGTCGAGAAGATGGAAGAAATGGGATTAACTGAGAAATCCAGCACCTGATCTCGGAACTAGACAGGATTTTTTGTAGCACCTTTAGGAAGCTTAATTAAGTCTCGACCGTTGACGCTTCCTCCATGGGTTAGCAAGGTTATTGATCAGCTAGACAGTGCCAGGATTATAAGAAGCTTTTCCGAGCTGGCAGAGAGCTGATGAAAGCAAAAGAATGAAAAGTGTAGGTGATCAAAAATTGCACAGACTGCACTAATCAGTTCTTCGCTGATTATGGAACCCAATGAACATTACTTCCCTTCACTCCCAACTCAGCACTCAAGAAATCACGTGAATTTCACCTAATTTATCCTTCACAGCGGATATAACTCTTCTTGGAGTTCATATAAATTGGCCATTTATAATCCGAGGATTAATCTTTAGCGTCAACATGTTCCATTAATCATGTCGTGTTCATGTAAAATTGTAATAGATCAGGATCCAACATGCAGAGGATCTAATTAGGATCAAAACAGAGTACAAATCCAGGGAAAATACCCATGGAACTCATCTGAGTTAGAGTTACGTGCAAAAAAACATTATATTGCACTTGTCGTGATTGCTTGTGTTCAATAAAATGACTTATGTATGAATGGTTGCTAGCATACTAATTTTTCTGCCCAACTTCTTTGTACATTGGGAACAGAGAACAATCTGTTAATGCAGTGTGAAATTTATTTAGCAAAGTACGCTTAAACTCTCTTAGTGCTTCATTTGAAGAGAATAATTTAATTTTGTAAAATGTACACATTCTGATGGCACTATAAATCTCATAGGCCATACTCATACAGCATTTAGAGTTTCTTCTACAGAGTCTGGTAGTGGGCTTCATGCACATTTTATAATGTGCAGCATGACAGCATAAATAATGTAGAATTAAATGGCTATGAAATCTACCACTTGGAGGTGGCATGCTGGAAGTGCTCTTGGTGAAGGCTTGATTACTACTTCTTTTGTCACATCTCGACCAACTGTCCATTCAGGCACATCATGATAATATTACTTCAGTCACAACCAAGGAGTCAATGGAAGACTGAGGTTTTTTTGGCATTGGTGATGACTGCCTACACCACTAAAGGAGTCTAATGGACCATATGAGTGGCAGAATGACAGCTGTTACACAAGCTGGCAGGTGAAAAACTCTAATGGATGCTTGTTTTACAGGAGGAAAAAGACATGCCAGGCTCAAGCAAGAAAAAAACGCCAAACAAACTGGTTTACAAGGACATTTTTGGAAAATATCACCCTTCATGATACTAATACATACAGTTTCAGAAATATTGGCACCCCCAAGAAACTGGATCATATAAAATGTACTTCAATTTTTATTTTTATTTAATAAATGTAATAATTTGATTCCTGATTATGTATGCATTTACTTTATTTATTAGTTTATTTAAACATGGATCAAACATCGGCCCTGCAATCAGATTACACTTTTGGAAATGCATGCCATTGCCACTTGTGGTTGGAAAAAAGGACAAAAAGATCAAAGTAGGCACACCACAGCTCCAAAAGTAGAAAAATATTGAATTATGTTCTCACCACAGGTGGCGTTTCGAGATTATACGCTCTTCATCAGACAACGAACACATGCAACGACACACATCACAAAACTACATCACATGATTACCCACATGACCAGAGAAGAGAAAATAAAAAACAGTCAGGACATAAAACAAAAGGACAATCAGCAAATCTCATAAAAGTGAGAACAACAATGAATTACAAAAAAAACCAAAACATATGGGTTAAAATATGTGCAACCTACAAACTCATTTGTTAAAATCGTAGTCTATACGATTTTGTTCAATTTATATAAAAACTTGGACTAGCGGTACAATACCTTTACATAACACATTGTTAATAGTACATAATAACTTTATTCCCCGTAGTGCCAAAGTCAACTATGGCAAGTAAAGGAAAAATCCATTAGATGTTTGAAAAAAAAAAGGAGAAAGCAGGTAACACCAGGGGTCTTTTCTCCTCTGGCTATATAGTTCAGATATAATGTCTGTAATTACGTCAATATGTTACTACATTGATTGAGCTGTAAGATTAAGTTGTGGGATCCTTTGAGGTTGAGATTAGTAAATGTTGGAAAGCAACATCATGCTGGGCCAGAGCTGGATCTTGTAAACTGTAGCATCCTCAGGTTATAGGCGTCCCGAGGGTGGAAAGAAATGTGTAAAAGACTGATAGAGTATTAGCGTAGATGCCATTCAATTAAATCACAGATGTGAGGTATGAGGGGTGTTTTCAGTTCCAGCAGACCTGAACAGAATAACCTTGAGCTAGGAGGATGTTCTTCTTTTGTGGATGTAGATCTTCTAGGAACTACCATCAGGCCAAAATTTGGGAGCATAATAAACATGATGGATTATAGTGAGATAAATGATTGCCATAGTACCGTCGAGGTAGCCTGTTCAAGGCTTTGTATGTAATTAGTAAATTATAATTAATACGAAACCTGACAGGTCGCCAATGCACAGCCAATAATATTGGGCTGATATGATCATATTTCATAGTTTAATAAGCACTCTTGCTGCTGCATTAGAACCAGCTGAAGCATATTTTTTGAGTCTACAGGACATCCACCCAATGAGGCGTTACAGTAATCTAGTAATGAGGTCATGAATGCATTAATAGTTTCTTGTTTTGTTTTTTTTTGTGTCTGTCTTAGCATAAATCTTAGCTTAGCAACATTTCTAAGGTGGAAAAAGGCTGTTCAACAAACAAAAAAATATTAAAAAGCAATGGTTCAAGGTAACTATAGTGGACAGTAACAGTAATAGTGTAAGTAACATTAAGTCCATCAAGAGAAAAGCTGTATTTAACTTTTTGGTCTTTGTTATCTCTACTGCTTTTCTCCAGACCCCACATCATCTGCCAACTTAGAGAGTAGTGTTGTCGGGTTTGGAGAAGATCTGGAGAGTATAAGTTGAGTATAATAAACTAATACCATGGCTCCTGATCATTTCCCCTAAAGGGAGCATATACATGAGAAGAGCAATGGTCCTAATATTAAGCCCTGTGGCACTCCATACATATACATTTATTTACTCAGATTAGTGCTGTGATGGGGACAAATCCTCCTAGATACAGTTTTTCTCCATAAATAAATACGGTTAGGATGACAGACCCTTTTTTAAAATGAGTTAATAATGAACAAGTTCCTTCAGGTCAAGCTGTAGCTTCTTGAAAAAAGAGTTTCATAACTGCAAACTTTATAGGATGTGCTTTTAATAATGCGAAGAGTTCATAATGTTCAGAAGAGGTAGTGGAATCACAAGAACAGGTCTTCAGGAAGCTTAGAGGAAAATAAATTGTTCAAGGTAGCGTCGTTTATTTTCATTGCTGTAAGACTGCGTTATGCCCTATAGAGTTATGACCCAGTTGAGAGATTTGGGGTGCTGAACTTACAGCAGTCCTTCTTGATAAAAGATTCTCCTTTATAGCTAACAAGAAGTGCTCATTATGAATTAGGTATTTCTGCTGTACTGCATGCACCTTGACAAAAACTGTGAAGGACCTATAGCAATACTTTCTTTTTATCAAAATGACTGAAAATCATGTCCTTTACACTCTTTCTTGACATTTCAGTCATAAACATATTCCCATCTGTTAAAACAAATACACAGACTATAGCCTACTCCAATGCCTAGAGCCCACCAGTGATATCCATTCAAAATCTTATCACAAAAACCTTTTACTGGGATTCAGGATTCATTTGACAGGTTAAAGTCCATTATACCTAAATACACGGAAGGGTGCGGGTACAATAAAATACAACACAGTGCTTTTATAAAACTTTATACCAATGTTGTAAAGTGATCTTACAGTTGATACAAATCACTTTCTAGAAGAAACTGAATTTAATATGAGCTTGAAAATTCAGTAGAATGTCAATTATAGCACAGTAAATAAATCAGTAAGCTCATCTAATACATCATAGGTTATGTTTGCCCTGGCAAGGCAATGAGGAAAACGTGTCTTAAGCAGTCTTGGACTGAGTCCATAACAATGTCACCACAGGCTTCCTCCACTGCCTGCAAAAGCTTTTTCAGTTTATAAAGGTTTCAATCATAAACTGTCCACCTCCACGTAGAAGAAAAACTCCTACAGCAGACTGAGAAATAGGTAAAAACACGCTAGAAAATGCCAGTCTTTGAACCAGTCGCAAAGGAGTGTATTCAGTGTGAATAGCGAGCGATATTCTGATGCTGTTCTTCATCTTAAAAGTACTAGCGGATAATATAATGTTAATTAAACGATAAAGGCCGCTCTATTGTACTTTTATCACTCTTTTGTTTCTTAAAACACTGAAAAACGTGCATTTTGCAATGATACCACATTATGAGTTTTGCTTTTGAGTACATTTAAATCATGTTATAATAAACGCTTTAAAGAAGTTACGCAAAGGCAGAGTTTGCTTATATATCCACACACAGTGGTAATTCAGAGTGCTTTACATAGAAAAGGATATAAAATAATCATGAAATAATAATAATAATCACAACGATAAAACATTTATAATGAATTAAAATGTTAATAATAAAAATGATTGTACTTAAAATACTGTGCAGAGAGTACATTTATTCTACAAGTACTTGATTATAATCTGCAGTGTTATAAGTGAATGTCCCACGTGCTCTGTATGCCCGACTTCTCGTTTCAGTTAATTGTCTTATTGTGTTCAGCTGTGTCTGGTTAATTTACTCATTTACTTTGTGTATTTAAGTCCAGTTTGTTTCCGCTCAGTTTGTCCTTCTCTCTACAGCCACACCGTGTACCAAATCGCAACTTAATTTATTTTTAAATAGATGAGTTTGAACAGAAATGACGCTGCTGTATATTTGATCGAGCGTATTTGCTAGTTTTAAAGAGTTGATTTACTAAACCATAATACAACCCTCTATCTGTAGTACATCCGTTACATGCTTTTTTTTGTGGTGAGATTTTTATGAAGCAGAACGCATTCAGTAGAAGAAATACCACTTTGAGAAGTTCCTGAGCAGACACGTTGCTCTTCAATGGTTTTCCTCCACATTTCTTGTGACCAAACTGCAGTATTTCCAATGTTTCTTGGACCTACCTCCTCAAGATAAAGTATCCTGGGACTATAAATAACCTTGACAGTTATTAGTGTACAACATACGATACAATGTTTCCTGTACAAAGAAAGTGAAGGGTCTCTAATCTGAAGTTCTACACTATAAAAGATTACATAACAGTGTCTGTGGTAAGCTTCACCTGTTTTCTTGTCTAAATGTTGAAATGATAGATACGCCTGATAAACGGCTCATTTTCAGCTAAATGGCCCCTTCTTCTCTCTCGTTTATTATCCTGAGATTCTGATTGGTGTGTCATCGGTCTTGCAACTCGATGTTTACAGAGGGATAAACGTGTGCTAATTGAGTTCAGCTTGTTAATTCAATTAATTATATCGTGTGCTTTGTGTTTTCTGAATAAATACCTGTACAAAATGAGGGCATTTTTGTAGATAATATTGAGCAAATTAAACAAGTTTCTGTCTTTGGTTTCAAGAACTGAATTAATGGTTTGGGAAACTGGGCCGTCTGAAATGGTTGTTAAGAATCAATAAAAATTGCATGGTTGGTTTTCTGATCTGGGCAAAGAATGGGCTATGCAGTTAATATGGAAAAACTTTTTAATAAAAATAACAATAATTGCCATTTATACAATCTTTAAACTTTAGTTTAAGAGCATCCAGGACAGAATGCAAGTCATCACATGCTGATCTTCAGCTATATATTAGCTTTATTTGTATTTTAAAGCACTTCATTGTTGCTGACTACATTTGCATAATGAGATTCATTAAAGCCGATACGTGTAATTTCTTTGTCACCAAAAGTAATTGCATAAAAACCGAGCAATGTTTTCAGATAGGTTTCTTTTATTTTTGTCATAGATGCCATTGGTTTAGACAGCGCTGATTTGTCTGGATGTTTTGAAAGCATCACCAAGTCACTGTGTTTTCCGGATGAATAAACCTATAAATTGCTTGCTATTAATTGTCTCCGCACATTAAACTGGGATTCGAGAAAGTATTTTAACGTCCAAAAAATCACACACTTCTCATTTTAACATCATTAACCGTTTTAACACCCACAATGCAATAACAGCTTATCATTTTATATATGGCTCATAAATGGGACACGGGGACTGGAGGACAGGCTGTGGGTCTCCTGATGAAGCAAACAAAATAAAACTCTAACAGAGGTTTGGATGCCCGTGAGGCAGGTGGCAGTGTGGTGGAAATATTGAGTTAGGCAAGCATAAGTTTTGACTGAACACTTGAAGCCAGCAGGCAATCATTTCCTCTGACTTCAGTCAGTGTGTCCTTGAGCGCTTTATCCAATCTTTATCAAGCACTACAGCATCAGGGTGAGCCTGTCACCTCCTTTCTCCTTCGGCATGTTCTCTCTAAATGCTTCTTTCTCCTGGTCTGATGAGTCCTTCAGGACAGTGTGCGATCTTTTGATCTTCTCTGCAGTCATCTATCGGGTTAAACAAGCAGAAACGAGGTTAAATAACATCCCCAGCGAAAGGCTGCGATGATGTCTGTTATTAAATGGAGTACTTGTATCTGATTTGACAATCGCAGTTTTGAGCCCCCTTCGAATCTCGCCACTTAACGAATTTAGTTACCAATTTGAATAAACCTGCATTTGAAGCGACGGGATTCAAACGAGTAGTTTACTCAAAACCGAACATTTGCTGTTAATGTATTTGCCCTCAGGTCATCCGAGAAGGAGGGGACTTTTCTCTTCAGTGGAACAGTAAAGAAGATTTCCTTGGTGATTTATAAAATGCAAGTCAGCGGCTGCCTGTCTTTCAGGATAAAAAAAACACAAAATGAATCCCTTTGTCTTCTGATGATATGTCGAGATCTTATAAAGTAAAGTGTTTCCGTATGTGCAATAAAAAAAACGAATGTTATTTATAGCATTATTACCTGCAACCAACAGTCTGGAGTAATGTCCGCTTTAAACAATTCATTTCTTTTGAACTGGTTCTGGTTGAAGCCTGTGTGCTTTGGCTTTCCCCTTTAACCTTGTTTTAAACTCAATATTTTGAATTTGCTAAGAAACAAGCATGTATTTTGAGTGTTAACGGTATTATTTCAGATCTGATTTTGAACTGAATAATTTGTAAATAAGCGTAACCGTAATAGCTTGAGGCGGCAGGGTTGAGAGTGGATGTGAAATTGAGCTGTATGGAATCGAGAGAACAGGTTAGGCAGGTTTTGGGCTAATGGAAATGCTTTTATGGGATTGAATTTGTCCCCAATGCCAAGGACATCAGCAGATATTCTCTGCTCTTATCTTGCCCCGGCGCTCTGAAAGCCTCTTTAATGGAAATCTTTTAGACGATTCTGAAAATTCTCCTGTACAGTTTCTCCACATGTCTTTATCAGAAACTAAAAGAGGAAAAACAGGGACATTTGGCAAAAAAGCAGCATTTCCGGAATACTAAAGAGAACAAGCACGCGCTCCTCGAGATAAGACACCTGAAGAGTAAAATGTTGTGAAAGAACATGTATGGAGTTAGAAACACTTTGCTCGAAGGTCTGTGCTGGCTAAATAGCAAGCAAACCTTTCATTTTTATAATAATAGAAATTTGCATTTATTTATTTACTTTTAGTATTGAACATCCGTGTGACTTATATTCCTCTCTAGCTTTCTTAATGAGGACTGTAGAACATAAATGCAATTTTCTGTTCTCTATTGAAAATAAATACGAAAGCTTAAATGGTCATACTTTATGTTAAGGTCCAGTCTTACTGTAAACTATGGTTTTTGTCTTAATCTCCTAATTTGCTACATGCAAGTAAGGTATCTAAAGCACAGGCATGCAAAATAAGTAGTAATTATGTGCTAATGATGATAATACTACTACCACTACTAATAATAATGTTCAAATGGTAAATAATGTACTATAAATATGAGTAAACCGTCAATATGCTAGTAATATGCATGCTAATAATGGTACGAATTGGTCTTTAAAAAAAGTGTAACAGAGAGAGAAAAAAAATCTGCTTTTATGTTGTTTTATATTGTTCAGAAGTGGTTAGGTTTAGGGCATTGGTCTCAAACTCAATTGCTGGAGGGCCACAGCTCCAAGCCTAATCAAACACACCTGATCCAGACAATCAAGGTCTTTGGGATCACTACTTTCATGCAGGTGTGATTTGGAGCTGGTTGGAGCTAACCTGTGCAGAGCTGACAAAGACAAACAATTGAAATGTTGAAACATGATGCTAAAAGGGAACCTTGTGTGTCCAAAAGTGGCTCCAAAGGGTCCTGACCAAGAGGCAATATGTGACGAGTTGAGAGTGAGACGGTGTTGGACAGCAATCAATAGTTAAGTGGTCTAAATGTATTTTTCTGTGTTTATATCATCTGTGGAAGGTGTAGGATCATTGGACCAGAAAGGTCCATGGCAGGGATGGGGCACGTTGATCCTGGAGCACTCCAGAATGTGTCTGCTCTTCAACAGAGTTTAGCCCCAACCCTGAGGAAAAAAATAACTACCTGCATCCTGAAAACCTTGATTAGCTGGTGTTGGAGTCCTCTAGGATCAATGCTCCTCACCCTGGTTAAACTTTCTCAATGCTTGTGTAAAACAACACATTTTTTACCCTGCCAAAAACCACCAACTCTGCAGAATAGATTGTAAAAAAACGTGGACATGCTGTTTTAGTGATTTCTGTGTTGGCTTCATGAGAAAGACTCTGCACACAGCAACCCATTTTAGTGTATGTTCCTTTAAATGCTAATAAGCTCTCCATGAGGTGACGAGCTGTTTTCATGGGACTGTTTAGATTAATAAGATTAATAAAAGAACCTAATAAAATAACCTAACTGGTTCTTCTGTAGGTGAGGCTGGATCACAAATGATTTGTGCAAACATAGACGCATTTAGATAAATCAAGGGTGCATTCCTTCAAAAAAATATATAATCCACTGTGTCTTCAGTGGCTCAGATATCGGGAATAAATGACTGCTATATTTATCATTACTACATTCAATTACTACATACTACATACTACTTCGTGTGGAGAGGCCTGGGTCTGAGTGACATCACACAGCCAACAAACTGAGAACAGCTCGATTGGAGAAAGTAGATTATTTATAAGGATATTTTTTTTTAAAATTCGTACAAACACAGCAAACATGCATTTATGTTCAAACCACATGTCAAAACAAATTTTGCATTTGATCACCACTTTAAAATAATGTTGCCACTTTAATTACACACACTTTTAACAGTTGTCCAGTCTACAGATCGCATGCAGAATAGTCTCATTGACTGTGTTTAAAAGCATCATCCTTAAAGCAATAGTTGTGAAAATTACCCTCGAAGTCATCCTAGGTGTACATGACTTCCTTCTTTCAAACAAATACAGTTTGAGTCTTTTTAAAAAGGTATCCTAGCTCTTCCAAGCTTGATAAAGCCATTCTCTTGAAGCTTTGTAAATTGGAGATATAACCAAGTACTGCGACGTAAAACTAACCTTCTCTGAAGAGAACGCAGAGTTCATAGGGTCAGAAGTAGAACTAGAAATATTTGTGTTAGTTTTACATAACAGTACTTGCAGATATATCCAATTTATCCACCTGCACTACCAAGCTTAGAAGAGCCAGGACATTTTTGTAAAAAGCTCTGACTTTTTTTATTTTTGCGTCTAAACTTTCAGCTGTTTAGACACTCATTCCGACGGCACCCATTCACTGCAGAGCATCCATCGCTGAGACACAGATGCAAAGCAACATTTCTCCAAATCTGAAAAAGAAACAAACTCTTGGATGTTCTGAGTCAAAAGGCTGACAAAACCAGCAAACGTTATTTTACATTCCCTCTCGGCTCTTATGACCTTTACTAGTAATTTCATAGAGATCCATATACAGACAGTGAGGATTTTTAGGTTTTGCACTTGACAAATGTGGGTTTAAGAAGATATCCACTAGTCTGTGACATGAAGTGTCCTCTTATTTCCCCAGGGAAATTACAGGCCACACACAAAAATCGAATCACGGCACAATGATCCAGAGTGAGCATCGGTGAAGTCCCAATATCCAGCAGTCTCTGCATATCACAGAGGGCCATGTAGGCCTCCTGCTGCGATGCTCCAGACCTTAAATCTGTCCTCTTTTGTTGTTTTGGGCCACAATGGCATTTGGCAGCAATTTCAAACAGACTCTGTCTGATTTATTCAAAGTTTCACAGCATTCACTAACACAGCAGGTGGCAGTGTGCAATAAATAACAAAAAACGCAGGACAAAAAATAAAGCATAAATAGGCGAATATCATGAAACCTGTCAAGATTCATGTTCACCCTGAAGTCCAATTATATCAGACGCATCCCATATTTAAGACGCCTTGCTTTATTGCTGTGGCGATTTCAGGAGAATCTAAGATGTTTTCCCCAAATCTCTGTTGAAAGGTTAAACCATTCATTACAATTACCTTTGCGATGCTTTGAAGTAACACGTTCAGTTCCTTTGTAATGAAGTCCACAAAATATTCTCACTCTGATATCGCCGCCTCGATCGAGAGTGGGTCAAACCTCAGCGTAATAGGAGCACATTTCAGGTTTGTGCTAATGAAGAAGTACGTTAACCTCGCAGATGGAGGCCTTGGATAAGCTGTCCTGTCCGTTCTCCCCTTTTAGGCAGAAGTTCGAGAGGACGTACAGTTCTCATTGTTATGACCAGGACTTTATCTAATCTCGAGCAGGCATTGGATCAGATGAAGCTGCGGTGTTCTCCTCAGAGGAACGGGATCAGGAAGGTGGAGGGCTTGTTTATGAATGCCTAATGCGAGACAGAGGAATTAGAGGCGCCTGCTTGAATCAATATGCTCACCATCCATATAATTAAGTGGCCTCGGAGCCCTGCCTGTGGAATGCCCTTCCAGAACCTTCACCCCTTAATGCTTAGCATTGTCCGAACAGACAGATAGAATTACGCCGTCCTTTTCTCTTTAATGATTCTAGGATGACTATATTATTGGCTGTGCCTTCTCTGTGTAATGGATTGGAATACACCGACAGTATGACCCTCGTCTCTTTGGCGTACCTGCTGTAGAATTAGTTCTCAGGTAGGAGCCTGGAGACATGCCAGGAGCTGAGAAGACAATGTGAGCATCCATTATTTTTAATGGGACATATATGTGCACTATAGCTCGTATGTGTCAGAAGTGTCTATTAAATATTTACGGGGCAGTGTGACCTTATCCAATAAGAATATTTTCCTTATAATTATTCAAGACTCTCTGGGTGAACTGGTTCAGGCATTTCAAACCGTGAGTGACCACAAGAACATGTCGCATGCTTCATATTCTAATAAACTGTATAGGCTTTCCGCTAATAACTAGCAAATGTTTGGCTCCTTGGGTTTGGGCAGTTTTTATAATTATTTTATTAAATGTTTCTCTATTTTTTGTCAAACCTTAAATACTTGGCTTTTTTTGATGCTGATAACATTTGACTGGGACCACTCTACAGTATAGTATTTTGATTCAATAATTAGTTAACTTTGTCTTTTTCCACAGACCGTTTAAAGCTTCTCAGAAAATTACATGCATGTATTTGCAAAACAAATCAATTGCTTAATGTAAACAGGGCTTCGGTATTATGAGAAAAATGCAGCTCGCACTAATCTGAACACCTCCGATTGCATTTATCAGCTCGACAGAAATGTGTGTGATTGGGAACCATGCCACAATCAACACTTGCCATTGGTTTTCACATCTCATGTTAATTGCGAAAGCCGTAGTAGAATTATTTCAATCATGCCGAGAGATTTTTTTTTGCCTCATTATCTTGAATGCGTGGGAGTGTTTGATCGTTCCGGTGGTATTTTTGCCCAAACAGCTACAGGACAGTTGATCTTCACAACAAGGCTTGAAGACCTCTAATGAATCAGCACAAAAAGGAATAATTCAAATCATTTAGGGAATTTGAACAGAATCACTGTTTTATGGCTAATTACTGAGTCGGTCAGCGGGGCACTGAACGAGCCGTATATCATCAACTCTGAGCTGGATATTAAAATTCAAAATAATTGGAAAACACTATTAATTAGTTTAAAAAGTTTAAAACACTTTAACTTGTAAGCACAAAGCACAAGATACTTCCCTTTTCAATTTAATTATGGCTTTATTGGCTAAATCTAAGACACAAACTAATCTAACGCACGCAGGAAGAGAAAGAGCGAGGAAAGAATGAGTTTAAGAGAATTAAAATGTGAAATATCATGTTTATAGCAATGTGTGCAATTGAACAACCATCAATCAGTTAAGCCTCAATGAGGTTAAAATGTATATTAAATTCAGCAGTTCAGCCTGAATCTGGAGGTACTTGCGTTGGCTTTGTCTTACAGGATTCCCTTGGTTCTCGTTGTTGCAGGTTGCTGATTGGCTGGAAGGTCACTTGTCGTGGAAGTCTTAAGAAGCCAATGGTTGGTGGTTGGCTGGAGAAGCACGCTCTGGTTCAAGTTTTGAGCCGGAGACTTGAAGAGCAGGACTAAAAGCGTAGGCTAAGAGCAAACGTGACTAAAAGCATACTAAAAAAATTCAATTGAATCGTGTTTTGAGATTTAATCTTGGTTTTGAACATGTTTTAACCAATAGATATCGTTCTAGCTTGGGGTGTTGTGATGTTTCTCCTCTCAAAATCATAAATCAATCTCCTCAGTCACACGGTCCAAACTTTCCTGCTCTTGCTGAGAATAATTTTGGACATGATATCTATAGCACAAATATGATGCATTTGACTAAGAATTGATTGGAAGAAACATTTCAAGCAAGTAAATCCAAACAAACACGTACTAAAGATTAATATGAACCTATAAGCCATGCAATACATCAACAATGACTGATTAGCATATGATAGTTAAACGTGTGGGTTACATATAATATGCAATATATAGTGATTCAAACAAATCAGTGCTTAAAAATCTATTTGTATATAAAGTGTGTGCTTTCTTTACTTTACAGTTATTGTGTGGTGCACCATCGTATAAAATTAATACAATGTGTTTATCTACTGTACAAACGCATACAGCTCTGCCATCACTTGTGCGTTACAAAGCGTATGTAATATGCTGCGCAGTTATGAATTGTGAGATACATTTGAAAAAAAAAAAAAAAAAACATTTTCGTACAGAAACTTCATTGGAGCAAAATAAAAAGTAGGACACAACAGTTGCTGTGTTTCTCTCTCTTTCCCTCCCTCCAGCTTTCAGCACTCACGGTTCTTCTCCTGTTTTAATGCGCTGAAGTTAGTGGCTCCAAGATACAGTTAAAAAAGGATGATTAAATAACGTTTTCATGTTTACAGCACTGCTCGATGATCTGTATTCACAACAAACGGCAAACAGCATGAAATTAATTAATTTTCTGCCCGTTCATCCCACAACAACAGACGTGCATCATATGGATCGTTTTATGATGCCTTTTTCTGGCATTTTTAGTTAAAGAAAGAAGGTGGTATGGATTTGGAACAACGTGAGGGTGAGCGAATGATAAGTAAGTTGTTATATTTGGACGGCGATTACTTGAACTGCTAGTACCACATTTCTCATGAATCACCAAATACAGCATTGTCAACACCGTCTGGGTTTTGAACACTTCAGTGCCATCGCTAGCCTAACGTACCTAATATATCACTCGAACATTGCTGTAAAACAAAAGCAAACATCTGGTAGCTTCTGTCCCATCACCCAATTAAACATCTGCATCTGTGTTTTTTTTCTCTCCTGCCTCATTGGAATGAGGATAATGAGGCTCGTAAGAAACATTGAACAATTCCTGAATGTGTGGCTGAATTGCTGCTAAAGCATTCGATTTTCTTTTTTTTATTTTCATTTTTATGAGCCATTTGTATGCCTGCGACACGCTCACGTTATTCTGCTGTGTGCTTCTTATTAAAGCTACCGGTTTATTTTGGTTTTTGTAAGCTCGCATACACCTTTTAACAGATGCTAACAGATACAGCATTTATAAGATGTTCGTTTGTGAGGAAAAGGCGACTGGTTTTGTTCATTTGCTCCTCGGTGAGAAAGCCATCTCTGGTGCGCTAATAATTTGCTGCAATGCAGATGAAGTTGTGTAATGCAAAATAGACCACCCTGCATTTTTTGAGAAGAAAACGTAGCATTTTGCTTTCGTGTGTTTCATCTTCTTATGCAACCTCCATTGTGTCCATATCCCGTTATCATAAATGATCGTGGAGTCCTGGGGCGTAGAAAGATAAATATCATGTTGTGACCTCATTTGGAAAACTTCTGTCTGGCATTTTGGCCAAAAATTAGCTCATAAAAATTTTAAACCGACCATAAAAAAATTCATAAAACGTTAGCATAGTCAGTTAACAACTCATTCTGCCTCTGAATAAAAAAATAAATCTAATTGGGAATTTCCAACCCAACAATTCTGCCTTTTAATAACTGCTTAAGGTTTAAATCTTACAATTTTAAGAATTAAAAAGTAATTGCAAGTTAGTAAATCTGGCCCTAATTTAAAGAGGCATTTGGAAAAGTCACGGCCACTTACTAGTGTGAATACTAGTCTCTAGTATAATCGTGTCCTTCTGAAAACCTTTGAGTCTAACTAAAGACTGTAGTGCACTCGCACACGGCTATCAGTGGCACGCCTGTATCAACTATTAAAATTTGTGCATATGAAAATACATATTTTATCGCTGATTTAATTTATTACGAGTTTTGAGATTTCAGGAGTTCACCATTCAAGTGGACTTGGTCTTGCGTGCTCAAAGTGAACAAGCTTTGCTTGAAAGGGACTCTGACTTTGAGGTTCATGGCACTAAAAATAAGCACACTTCTTAGTGAATAATCAAAAAAATAATAAAATTGCATATAAATGGGAGTAAAGAGGTTTGTCCGGGTCATGTAAACATCTTATTGTGATTATCGATAAATATAAATAATAAATAAATAAATAAATAAATGCACAATTGACAGACATGTAAACATAATCCCTGTCAACCAAAAAAATTACTTGCGCTACATATAAGGCAACATTTTATGCTTCCAATCTAATATGATTTTTGGCAAATATTAACGTGATGAGAAGGACAGTTGAGCTTTAGGAAACGCTACAGAAATCAGTTATTTTTATATTCAAAAGCATAACAACTGTTAATTATTCCAAACTCTTGATCACTAATGTATAGAGGAGAAAAGTGTATGGTGATTTACTAACAAACTATAATAATCTGACATTTATTGCAATCATGAATCAATGAATCAGCACAATTATTACTCCACCAGTATTCATAATACTACTTTTTTTGTGAACATTCTAGTTGACTAGCTGTTTAATATTACCTGGTTAAATGATGCACAACACTGTGGTAGTTAAGAAGCGAGTTGCATCCTTGAGCTTTGGGACGCTCATAAATTACTGCCTGCTTTTCTTAAAGGAATAGTTCACACAAAAACAAAACGCTGTCATTATTTACTCATCCTCAAGTAGTCCCAAAGTCTCTGCCGAACACAAAGGAAGATATTTTTAAAAAGTTTGTTGTTTTGCGCCACCACTCGCCTCCCATAGTATTTTTTCCCCATTACTATGTATATGATGACAGAACTTGTGAATTATTCCTTTAAGGATTCGTCTGCACGCTTACACGGACAGGAGCTGGGTTTGTGGCGGAAAAACCAAAAAAGTAAAGCTATACCGAATGCTAGCACCCACGGCGACTAGATTGCAGGCGGTTAGTAAATAAGACACAGGTTCTTGAGCTTAAATACTACACGCTAATGTAGTGAAACCGAGTAGGTAATTTGCCCCAGAGTTTATGTGTCACATTTCATAAAACCGCCACTCGTTTCAATTGGTCTCTCTGTAACCCCACACCGAATTAGTTGCGAATGATGTATTGGCTTCTTCACAACCCATCAGGCTCTGCGGCGTCCCTCCTGTGTGAGTTTAATATTGTATGAAATTATCCACTACAAGCAAACGCTCATTAAGTCAGATGGGTTGTTATCCGGGTAACTCTTTGACTTTCATTAGACATTGCCACCGTCATCCACTGCGGGCCGCGCTAATTACCGAACCGGTGACTGAAGACCTGCTTTCGGTCGCATCAGCGAGATTAGAGAGTGGCTGGGAATATTTTTTATGAATTTCCTAATTGCGGCGAAACCTACACAGCAGGTGGCGTGGAGAGTTTCCGAGACCAGCTCGGGCTGTCTGCGTCGAACACGGCAGCTGCTGCTGGCAAATGAAGAAAGATGGAGGGAGCAAAAAAAACAAGAAAAACAGATGAAAAGAGAAAAGATCAGAGCATCTCCGATCTGTCGAAGGGGGGGTATCAAAGGTGCGCTTAACACCGCGCTTTATTTTCGAGGTGTTTAGGAGCTGAGTGCGCTTTTCACGTTCAAAGGTCAGATCGTGCGTGCTGCTTTTTTAAAGAATTTACCAATCAATTTAATCTGCTCCAAATAAAGCGGCGCAGCCCCAGTAATTGAAGCGAGACGGGCTCGCTGCCAGGAGTTTCCATGACGACATTTATCTTCTATTGGCGCAGTTTCTTTTTTTCCGTTCTAGCTGTAACTTCACGTCTCAGACCTCACATAGAACAGATGGAGCGCAATATCCGACCTCCTACAACGTGGGTGACGGAGTTTATTGCATCACGGGAGGATGATAGATGAGGTTTGACCACTGTTACAGACTGATATAACAACACAAGGACGATCGCAGCTCTCACTGTTCATACTCTCACACTCTCATCATATCATCGTGAACCGACTGCGCTGCAATTATGTAACACTTTTGAGAACAGCATCATCTAATATCATCTGTTGTTATTGAAGTAGAACGTGTTTACCTCCGTTATTGGCCCTCCCTTCATGCATTTAGCTTCTTATTCCCTTGTTCTTAGTCTCATTCATTGTCTTGCCCAAGGGGACGCAAACCAACATTTTGTGACGGGATAATTGTGCGAGAAACTACATTTATTTAATTGACCAAAGTGCTGAAGCATGCGTTCACATCGAATGCAGTTACTAGAAATGAGGATGGGAAATCGGTTTCATAGTAATTGCGTGCTAGGAGTGATGAAAAGTACATATATGCGTGGAAGACGTTTTTCATCATTTCCAGATGGTTTGTTTATGACCCTGCTTCACAGAAACCTGTTTACATGATTACATTTGATAAAAACCCCAAAAAATAACACTGAAAATGAATTTGGCAAAATTATAGCTTAAATATTAATTTAATATATTACACTTTTTATCACAGTATTTCTTTTCTAAATATAGCATTGCATTATAAATATGAAACTTACCATTTAAATGTTGATTAAAAAAATTAGAATAATAATAATGCTTGACGCTAGAATAAAACAGATGTATTTTTTATTGAATATATATTTTTTAATTTTATTTTTGGTAACATTTTTATACAGTTACACCTATTAGTTGCTTATTAGCATGCATATTACTAGAATATTAGCCATTTATTAGTGCTAATTAAGCATATAGTCTACATCCCTAATCATACACAATACCTAAACCTAACAACTACCGCACTAACTATTAATAAACAGCACGTTAAGAACTTATTGAGGGAAAAGTCGTAGTTAATAGTTAACAAGTGTTACCTATTTTAAAGCGTAACCAAATTTTTTATGCATTTTATTTCGTTCTCTTTCATGTATCACCCGTTCAGGTTAAATATTCTGGAGGCCGTGACAATTTAGTGAAAATGACAAGATAACAAGAAGCTAATGTTTTGATCCGAGCACCGGATGTTGTCAAACACTCGGAAAACTATTCGTAAAGATACCGGATCGCTAAGATTCGCGGCTAAATTTAGCTTGTATGATGAGGAAAGGAGCGAGCGCTGATGTGATTGCTCCTCGTCAGCTACGCTAGCTAGTGCGCAGCAACCCTCTTCTCCTGATTAGCATTTCAAACATGACCTGAATTCAGGCCTCAGCGAGTTCCTCCCCGTTTCAAAGCAAACCAGAGACGAGCTATTTATTTCACGGCTCAAATTACCCCAAGCTTTTTTTTTTTTTACTTTTTTTTTCGGATGGATTAGAGGTGAGTTAACAGCTCGGCTTGTATACACACGGATGCAAACGTGCACAAAAACAAGAAAACACACACACACATCGGTGTTTAGCGCTGCCTGGATGAGTTAGCAGAGCGCATTAGAGGGTCCCTCCTGAGCCCTGCCACTCAGTCCACGTTTAAAGTATAACGGAGGAGGCTGCTTTCCACGGGGAAAGAGTTTAAAGCTCAGAACAGAACGCTCTCTCTGTCTGTAGTTAGCCAAGCCTGAATTTGAAGTCCCTTGCTGTTGGTGACCGGCTTTCCAGTCGTGATTAGGCCAGCGTGAGGTGACCGCAGCTGAGCTGTAATCAAAGTAATGGGCTCTCGCTTCTGGACCGATCTGCCTACCTGATGTCATTCAGAGCTGTGATCAGACCCCCAAAGCTACCGATATTAGCACCCAATCCAGTCGGAAAGAGTACGAATGACATTAGAACTTGCCAGAACTAAGATGTGACCAGGACAAGTCACAGCTTCCACAGATCATGGGCTTTCAGTTAAAATGTGAGGAATTTCTGTATCATCTTTCCATGCAACCAATTTTGCATGTTTTGAAGCATTAAATTAAATATATTTTATATATATATATATATATATATATATATATATATATATATATATATATATATATATATATATATATATATAAATAAATATATATATATATATATATATATATATATATATATATATATATATATATATATATATATATTATAATTTTTAAATTTTTTTATTATACTTTACATTAGGTGACCATGACTTGATAAGCGTAACAGTCAGTGTGTAGTCAGTGTGTAAGATGTACAGAACTTTGTTTAATTTAATGTTAATATATGTTGTGTTTTATATATATATATATATATATATAAAAATATATATATATATTTATATATTTTATATAAAATATGATACAATTATAAAAGTATGATAGAACAATATATTCATATTTATCTTTTGATTTAATATAATTAATATTTATTGTTTAAACCAGTAGCCAGTAGCTGTTAATGTACATAAGTAGCAAACAAAACAAAAAAGGAACACTTTATGCAGACACTTTTTATTTAATGGTATTTAGTGAATCATTAATTGCATTCATATATATAATGCTTTTAACAATAAGAATAAATGCTGCATTCATGCATTTTTTTAATATTGCATTGCATTGTAAATAATTAGTATTTTACTCCTGTGTTAACACCCGTACTTTTTTCCTTTCTTTACTGCAAGCTTACAAGTTTTTAGTTGGCTGCTGCCATAAACACAAAACAGGAGAGAGTGTATTACAGGAAGAGGACTACAGACTGACGCTGTTCAGAGTCTGTGTTAAATGCAGGTTTTTTGCATGATTATTGATCTCCCAGCGCTCCAGCTGTGGGCAGAGGTTGCACGTGTATCCTGGAGCTAAAGAGACACTGCATATGCTGTCTGAACGCTCTCCAACAGAGGACTCGTCCCCACTCGCGAGCGCCAGAAAGCCCGGGTTTGAGTTTGCATGGGTGTAGTGTGCCGTGACGAGTATTGATGGTTTCCTGACAGTGTCTGGAGATTGCAGGTTTGCCTGTGGTGGAGGAAGATTGGTGAGGCGAGTATGAAACTAGAAAAAGAGGCTCATTACTGCTCTGAACTTTTAGTAGCGCATACTGCTTATCTGCATTAATGCGCACGTCAGCAGGAGAAAGAGAGTCTGAATGTGAAAGCCACAATCTTAGCTCTTTCTTTATTCTCACTAAAGGCATTTACACAGAATGAATTTAATGTAATACTTAACTTAATAACCCTTATAGGGTACGTGTAAGGTACAGCGATAAGATATAGTTACAATTTCTGCTCTTTTTTCCTCGTGGCCCAGGAAAAGTTCACGAGTTGAAGAGGTGTTCAAACAAATGACAATTTCTTGTTGAGAAGGGGAGGTGGGTGTAGGCTTTCACTTGAGCCAAATGAACGTGAACATAAATGGTGTGTATATCGAAAGTGTAGGATCAGTATATAATTGCATAAAATAGTATATTTAATTTTATTTTTTTAAAGTCTCTGCTGCTGAGCAATGTTGCATTTGTAAAATAAATAAATAAATAAATAAATAAAAACGAATCATAAATTAAATAAAATATCAAAGCGTTTACAACATTAATATAAATCCTAAGACATTTCGGAATGATCATGATGCTGGAGAAATACTGAAGAAATGCTCTCGTGATCCTGGGAATAAATTCTACTTTAAAGTATATTAGACGTCCGGTAGACACAGGGACACTGATTTGAGTTTGTGGCATGCATGCATAAATCCTGTCGCGTGTCTAGACAGGTGGAGCTGGGGAGGTGGGGGTGTCGGTCTGCCTTAGATATTTGCAGAAGCATTCAGAATGTAATGACCGTGTGTGCAAAAGAAAGGAAATGATGCAAAGGTTGCAAAAATGCATGAACGTTTTATATAGTTCAAGTTAAGGAATTAGCTTGCACATTCGCTACACACACACACACACACACACACACACACACTCATACAAAACATTCACTGATGAACTCAGGCAGTGCTTTGCATTAGTGTTCATTTGACTCTGTAATCAGTGTAGTAATTACACGTTATTACTACCGAACTAGATGCTCTTATTGTGTAATTATAGATGTTCTTATTGTGGTGATGCTTGTGGCACAAGGTATTCTAATTAACATAAATTACAGTAGCAATACCACGAACACTGTAAAATAAAATGATTCTAGATTAACAAAACGTTTGGAAAGATCTGGGTGCATTTGTTGCCAACAAGACAAAGTGAAAATCAATCGCAAAATAGCAAACAATCTGTGCTAGAATAGCTTTGAAAGCCCATCTAACAATCAGAATCACACCAACCTAACCGTTTCAAACCTTTTCTCATTACGCCATGCTTTAACCCAAATCGTCCCGTTTCACCCCTGAGAAATATTAATGATTTGTGTTGTAGTTTGTGGTCGCAGCAGGGCCGTATGTTTGCACACGGAGTAAAGCAACATTTAGCCAACATAGCTATATGCAGAGTTATAGCCAAGCTGACTGACCATATGGAACGGAGGTTGGGTTGAAGCAGCTGCGCTTCGACCTGAAAGCTGTGAGCTTGCGTGGAGCTGGACCTGCTGCTTTATTAAACAGAAGCTTTGCATATATTCATCGATCACAACATTATTTAGTGATAGTGTCTCATGTTGTCTCTGTTACATTCATTTATTTCTTTATTTACAGGAATTATTTCCTGTATTCCACAGCACTTTTGCTTGGAAATCCATTTTGAGATTTTGCACGTCATTATCGTACTTTTTTTTACTTTTTAATCATCTACGTGCATATTTTAGCTCAAACCAGGCAATGCACTTCGTAGTGCCCTTCATATCAGGCTAAATGAAGTAATAAATACATGCATACGGTTACAGCCAAAAATATTGGCACCCTATTTTAATCTTTAAAAAAAATATATATATATCATTGTGAAATAAACCTTTTTCCTCATGCATGCTTATTGGCATCCTTAGAAATTCTGAAGTATATTCTCACCGAGCACTCCAGAAATGATCCGACCGTGGCTTAGTATTTCACACAAATACAAACAGGAGGGAAAACAAAGCCCACATTCCCTTAAGGGTGAACATTATATTCTAAAAAAGTTAAAAAAATATGTAAAAATCTATAAAAACGGAATAGTAATTCTCTATAATTGGGTGATTAAGAGTAGTGTAGTTGTTGACCAGAAAGAGATATTTTTATTTAGAATAGAATATCACAGGGACATATTTGAGCATCGCTTAGAAATAATCAAAAGATAAATGTACACTGACGACAAATTACAACAAATAAATGAATAGGCCAGTTTTACTAACAGCTTGCATCAAAATAGTTTACTAAAGGGTTTACTAAAGACTGAAAAGGAATAGACGCTGTCCAGAATATTCAAATGAATCACGTAACGCATTTTAAGAATGTTTGAGCTCAACAAATTACTGCCATTTGCGCAATTATTCAACGCCTCTTTAAAAAAAAGCATCTCTTAAACCACTTTGTGCCTGAAGTGAATGCAGTTTGTTGCTAAGAGAGAAGCAGAAATCGCCCACACGCATACAAATTCATATCATTTGAACATATCAAAATGCCCAGCCGTGTTATTTTTTATTTGCTTCAGGAAATACTTGTAATCTTCGTCTACAGGAGTCAAAACCGTTCTTTGTTGGTGTTTGGTTCTACTGTTGAATTAAAGCATCGTTTAAAACTGGCTCTAATTTTGCTACGATTTTAGATGCTATGTTAATAACGTACGTTTCAGCGTAGCTACTTTATGCATGCTAGAAAACCACACTTTGCATATGAATAAATAAATACTAATAAGATCGTGTTGGGAATCTCTAGAGCATCCCAATAATTTCTTTGGCCACTTTTCCACAGATTTATTTAGATTTATTTCCATATAAAAGGAATAACGCATTCAAACGCTAATAAAAAAAAATACTGAGATCGCAATGAATTATTATAATGTATTCACAGTTCTAATATCAAAGCATTGGAGATTTCACGTGTGTGCTCGGTGGTGCTCACGAAGATTACCTGCTTGATCTGTCAGTTCTCTATATGAAGCCAAAAAGAGTTAATTCACAAGAAAACAGACGTGCGATGTCTGCCAGCTTTTGAAAGCTCGTAACTGGCAGCCATAACACACATTAATGGCTCCGCGGGTCCTCCAAACAAGCATCTGTGTTCCTGTCTGCTCTGATGGAAGGAGAACAATCAGATGTCAGGCACTGGAAACGCTGGCGTCACACACACCTTCAAGAGACCCAGTGTGTTTCTTCAGCGGGAACATGTCTCAGATAGCATGAAATGAGGCGTGTGATCAAAACAACGGCACGTCTGAGCCCCTGATGAGACCCTACAGTGGCAGAAAATAGTCCATTCTCCCTAGAATCCACCTCACCGTGTGTGACTCTTACTGACAGCCGAGAGACGAGAAAAAGAAGGTCCTGAGAAAACATTCAATTATGACTTGAATGTTCTTGACGAACACATGTTTTAGGGATATGACAGGGAAGTGTTTCGCTATAAAGAGCATATTTTAATATTATATAAAGCATTTACTATTTGCCAACTAGTTTATTGTAATTAATAGTTTATACACTGTAGTTAATATGCATTATATACAAATGGTGAGTTCTTCATTCAATGCCACAGAAATTAACACTATTAATTACTAAGTAGCTCGTATATTAAGCAGCTAATGTTTTTATCTGCCAAACTGTTTTAGACAAAGTCGTGGAAACCGGAGAATATGATTAATTAAGTGCTTTAAACCAACTATTATTGGACCATAATGGCATATTTGTTAAGAGTTCGTTAAAATGTTTTCAAATACATTAAGTCATATCCCCAAGGCTAAACATAACCACTTAATAGTATAACATAATGCTGTTAATATGAAATGCATACAAATATTCATTAGATTGTGTTGTTAAAATGCAGTTACATAATGCAGAATATACAGAAAAGCAAAGCAATTGCTAACCCTAACCCTAAATATATTATGTCTACGGGTGATCCCATAAACCGTGTGTGTGTGTGTGTGTGTGTGTGTGTGTGTGTAGCTAGTGCATCTGCACTATTCTGTCAAAACTGTAAGAACAAAACCTTTGACATCCACAGTATAAGGAGCGCACCACAGGGAGTATAAACACATAAACTGGACTTAAAGCCTTCCTCTGACAGCATGTTTATTGCCACAGAATATGAAACACTAGAAAACTTGTAGAGAGATGGTCTGCACTGAATGCCCTGATGATCTCGGATCTGTTTCGCAATCTGAATCTTCTGCAGCTGCTTGGTTCGACTGTGTAGCATTCTGTGCTTTTCTCGTGTCGTTTTTCTTAGCCCTAGTTATTTGTGGATGAAAACAGAAGTGCCCGTTTGATCCATTACCGCTATACAGTGAGTTTGTGTATAGAGCAGCACACATGACCTTACGTGAATCATAAAATAAACACCAGTTTACAGGAACGTGTGGAACATTGGTAGATATTATAATGGAGACCAGGCTAGTTGAATCACGGTGAGGTCGCCGGGGTATATCTAACTATGTTTAGCTGGTGGGTAATGGGCAAACGTGATAAAAACTTCTCTAATAGTGAAGGTAGATTTGAACTAAATGACTGAACTGTGGACAAGGGGCTGGGGAAATGTGTTTTAATGTTATGCATTCATGCGTTTCAGTTTTATACAATGCATTAATTGGCTAAAACAATGCCTTGACATCTCTGTGTGTAACATTTGGCTAGTTTGCTGTTTAACGAACGAATGTAAACCAGTAGGTTTCGTGACTTTATAACTACTGCGACGTCTTCCTGATGAATTCTGTCAGATTCTGATTTTGATAAACTCTTCATGTAATGTGATGAACTCTTTTTTTCCCGTCCCCTGGGCAATAACAGTAGAAGTGATCCAGGGCTTTTTGTAGCTAGGTCTTTAATGCATTTGCATTGGGTTTGAAGGCATCTATAAAGAAAATGACTTTCAAATATAAACCTCCCCTGAGAAATATTCAGCGGAGTAAATGCGGTGTGACAGGTTTGTTATCTAGACATATATATACGTGGCTCCAATATATTTGTAGGGAACTTTTGTCCTTCTAAACTTTATACGAATACTGAATTTACTCAGAAGGTTGACCAGAGCCATGTGGGAACAATGAGATAACAAAACCAGCTCATCCCACTAAATATCTCACATCCCACTAATTCAAACAGCACTCGTTCACACATTTGTAAGTGTTACTCTAGTAGATTGTAATGTTTCATGTGCGTTCTTTCCTGCAATCTGCCACGCTGCAACATGATTTCTGAAGATTCAAAGACGACAAGGTTTTCTTCAAAGGCTTTAAAAGCTTTCTGCTTGCAGCTATGTCTTCTTTGAGATACAATCGGTGTTTATGCATAGAAAAAACCCCAAACAGACAAACTTAAACTCTAAACTAATCCTTCACTGCACAAATTATTTCCATCAACTTGTCCGTATATACAAACACAGAAAAACTTGCAGAATGTTTGTCATATCATTTAGTTTAGTATCTAAGAAGCATCCCAGTGATATCGATGTATAATGACAAGATTATTATTAAATGCATTTTTATTAAATGCAATGCTAACTGTTCGTTTGTTAGACTGAAATTCCTGTGCTATTTCAATTCATGGAATCCGAAGGCGGGAATGTGGCGCAAGAACAGGTGTTTGGTTTCTGAGGAGCATGTAGCAGGTAGACACTTCACCAGGAGGTCTGCTAGGACAACATTGCCTGCTTATAAGCCTGAACAAATTGGTTAAGAAGGTCACCTGCGGTAGAGGTTAGAGCAGTGATTCACAACTGGCAGGTCTGTCCGGATCGGGTTGTAAACAGAAGGGCAAAACATAAACGTTAATAATGCAGCTAACTGTATAATCATGCATAGTTAAAATAGGGAAAAAAATTGTCAAATGAGAACACATGGCACATAATAGAAATGAAATGTCTGGAAGCAGGACCTGGCATTTGAGCAAAGCTGCGGTCACATTGAGCTTTGAGCATTGCTTCAGACCTTGTAAAGAATTTTTGGTAACACTTTTGTTATTTTAGGGTCTCTTAACTAGTTGCTTGTCAACATAAATAACTAATATTCTATTACTATGTCTTAGTGGTAATTAAGCATATATTAATGCCTTATTCTACGTCCCTAATCCTACCCAATACCTAAACTTAAAAACTACCGCACTAATAATAAGCAGCAAGTTAATTATTTTTACTGAGAGAAAAGTTGTAGTTAAGAGTGAACAAGTGTTACCTTTTTTGGCAACAGAATATGGATGCAACACTACTTCATTATATTCAAAATGTCCACTTTACTCCTCTTACCCAAAGCAATAGAAACCATGCAGATTTTAAGTTTATATTATTTGTGTTTACACAAGATCAGTTTGTAATGTTTGAATTCTTAATTTTTTATATATGTATATAACCCAGGATGTGTTCTGTTCACTATTTACTGCTTTGTTGCAGTTTTAGAGTATGTATGCATATGTATGTTATGTATTAGTAAGAACTGGTCCTTAAAATAAAGTGTTTCCATAAAGGCTTTCTCACAACAGCTTGCCTATCATTCTACCATGTTTGCATGCATATGAATGGAAAAGAATAGAGCGTGAAGTCAACTTTACCTGAGGCTTAAGAGTGCTAAGTTGATGGATTCTATTATTTCATTCCACATTGGTGAATAGGGTGAGTAAGGAGTGCCTCAAGGCTATGTACTTGGACCACTGACATTTTTGACAGTGCTGCTTATGTGTGTCAGTGGCAATGTTCTTTGCATGTTTAAATGCCACTGGGATAACTGTGCAACTTTGACAAGAAGAATATGACACATAATACGATATGCAGAATGGGCCAGAAACAATGCAAGATACAGATGAAAAGTGAGAAATAAAACTGCTGTAACAACAAAGTGTCTGCAAGTGATAGAGACAGAATGACGCATGTTCATGCCGGATGAAAACATAAAAGGGAGTGATTGGTGAATGTTGAGGTTAGTTCGGGTATGTGGTCAGTGAGATTCTAGGCTTGGTGGTTTATTTATATTGGTGGATTGGGTTGAGGTTTTTGTACATAAGAGGACCATGTAAAATGAAAAGAAAACAACAATTTATTGAAGAAGTATAGTTGCAGAACATACATTACAATTCCCAAAGGGGACACAGCAGATGTCTTGCATAATCTATTAGATAACAACACTTATTTTACTGGAATATCAAGAATTGGAAGGCCTTTTTGTTGTAGTTGCTGTAACAATATCTGCAACGTGTCGATGCAGAATATACTCATTAGGCTGAATATGGTGTGTGAAAAAAAGACTAATCCAGGGACGCTTGAATTCTGTCATATTTTCTCGAGCTTGTTTGTTTGCAGTTTCATTTCGACCTACGCTTTATCGGCTTATTGTAACCTCTGGCTGTACTTACCCTATTCTCTTATAGAACAACTTATTTTACGTGCTAATTTCAATTTCCTGACAAAGTAAACTTGCTCTGAAGCGCACCTGGTACAGCAATGCACTTGTGACGTGGAGTCCCATGAAGATACAATAAAATGAATTGCAGTCTTGAATATGCAACCTACAATGGCATGCTTGCTACAATGAATGTGTCTTTTTTTAATTCCATGTTTGCTTTTGTTCATGCTTTATGTTTGGTTTAGCGAGGTGGTACATTATTTTAAAACGCAAAAGAGCGTTAACCTTTGACACCACTCACCAGACATTTAATTTCTTGCACATAAAAGCAACGGTAATCAGTTTGAAATGAACTTAACCATTACTCACAGAATATTTCCCTTTATGCTGTGAAACGTAGACGCTACCTAATATCACGAATATCGTCACAGACATATTTTCAGTTTCACTGGTTGGTGTTTTTCTATGATTTTGGCCACCGGACTGCTGTGTGTCTCTTTGGCCAATCTATTGCATGATATTGCACCGACTTGGACAGCAAAAACACGAGGGAGCGCGTGCAGATAGGCAGAGACAGGACATCAGAAACACCAGCACTCACTCGAGATTCATCAACGCCACAGGCTGAAGAGGCTGAAGAGGCTGAAACGAAACGGTGACCTGATAAAATCCTCAACCTGAGGGTGAAACGTGAGCGCGTGACCTTTGACTGTTGTCATGTCGCTAAAATCAAACGTATTTAATATATTTAATTTTTGCCTCATTTCAGAAGAAAACAGATCATTTCCATGTTGTTTAGGTTTTGCATGGTGTCACACTTGTTTTACACCCTGAATGAATGCAAACGAAAGCCGGTCACTGAGAGCTTCTGCGCTGGGTTTCAGGGCTCATTTTGTTGTCAAACTCATCTCAGAAAATTTTGTTCAGTATTTTAACACAAAAGAAGACTGATGCTACTGAAAAAAAAAGTTTATATGGAGCTCTCATTTGGGGAAAACAGTTGTTTAGATGCTGTTTTGTGCCTTTGTGAAATCCTCTACACTTAAGGCTATTTATACTTCAATGTGTATTTCTAGAAAGCAGTTTGGTTTGCTTCAACAAGTCACGTTTTTGATATAAATAAACCTCCATTTTGTTTAAAGCAAAAAAATAATAAAAATGCATCCATATACATTTGACACTTTAATCCAAGGCAAATTATTGTACAGTTTATTTAATTATTAGTTAGTGTTTTTTCTAGCATCATGCACTGGTTTTATCAACTGAAATGCATGAAAAATATAGCAGGTAGAAAAATTGTCAGCTGACATAATATATATTAACATATATATTTGCATAATACTTCAGGAACATATATTTGCACGGGAGTTTCAGCTGTTCTTGAAACTGTGCACATTGTCTTGGGAGTATCCTTTAATTTCACCTCTGTAAGAAATTAATGGCATAATTAATCATAATACTTATTTAATTAAGTAATTAATCAAAATTGAACTTAATGCAATTGCTGCAAAATTAGGTGTATGTCAATTATAAAACTGAATATTAATTTGAATGCACGTGTGAGAGTATTCAAAGTATATGCTCGAGTCTTTGAGATTTTATATAATTATTTTTAGAGATTTGATGTAAAATATAATATTAAAGGCATCTGTTGTAATTTTTAAGGAAGAAGGGAAGAGCAGCTTCCAAATGAAAAATTCGCCCTGTTATCAAACTAAACACAAATCTAATTTGATTTTACACTTAATAACAGGAAAGACACCTTTGCAAATGATAGATGGTATTTCAAAGCTGTTTTTTTTCCTAAACAAAAGCCATTTTAAAGCTGTTTTTAATGCTGCTTGCTGCTGTTACACTATCCCATATTTTGTCTTTTACTCGGTTTGCTGAAACTTTTCTCTTTGAAATGATGAAAAGACAGCCAACAGATTCAATTCCCAAGGAGTTAAAAAAAAAGAAGAAGAAGAAGAATGTCAGACATAAAACATAGAATAAATCTTTAATGAAATATAGAGTTTTGATGGATTTTGGTGACCTTTAATACATCTTAACCACATTTTCTCCTTGTCCCAAACCCCAAATATTGCTTAGGATGTGCTAGATAATAACAACAACACAGGCTGAATTAATTTAGGGAAATATTAGTTAAATCTATGAGAAAAGGTGTTTGTGAAATGAACATTGTACATTTTAATTGTGTACTAACTTGCTGTCAGTCCTTTTCCGTTACAGATCCCAAACTGAGAGTGTGTATATCATAAAGCAGTGCGTATTATAAAGTCAACACAGATATCTGGCAGAGAAAACATCCTCGTAGAAAATTGAAACGGCATTTTAGGCTGATGTTTCTCTTACTGTCAAAGCCCTCTCCTCCAACCACTTGTCTTACTGAAAGGTTTCAGCATGCAATCGCATCCCGCTAAATAAATTCAAGGCCCGATCTACGTTTATTTGTTGAATCTCCTGTTTCGCTGAAAATGTGTCACATCGCCGAAGTAAAAAGGGACGCAAACACTGTTTGATGTTGACTTCAAACGCCTTCAGAGAAGTAAGTAGGTTTGACTTTTTGCTATGGCTTCTACATATATAAAACAAATTCTTCAAATGACATTTTGCATCAGAAGTGATGTAAAAACTAAGGTTACTTTTGTGTTGTTCAATCCTTTGAGATCAATTTAGACTGCTTTTGACTTTGCGCTCTTTATAATATGCCGCAAAGATAGAAGGACTGTTCTTGAAATTAGCATGAATCATTTTTTTTGACTTAATAGCTGACACGTCAGTCCTCCCGGTTTAGTTCCCCGTTCCCTTATGAATTTGAGCTGGCACAGACATTCAGAAGTCACAAACACTCAGAAAGCAGCAGAAGCAATTGCTGATGTCACAGCACGTAACCTCCTAAAACCCTCCAGAGAAAAGCAAACAAACCACGCCTACGCTCAGAAAAGCGAGCAGGGCAGCTAATGATGAGAATAAACACTGTCAGCTGCTTGCTTCGGGTCTGATCGCTTAAAGGCTGACTGTGTATTTGAACTCCCGAGCACAAAAGCTTTAAAGAACGGCCTCTTATTAGACTCACCAACACCTGTGAGCGAGAGAAGAGCGAGAGATGGGAGCAAATCTCTCAGAAGTAGAAGTCCATCCAGAGAAACAGCAAAGAAAATCACTGTAAGCTCATACTAATTGGAATCCAAACAGAAATAATTGGTTTTCAGGCGTCTGTAAGAATGGCTTTGAGAAATGGGGTATCTTTGCAGCTGCTCTCTGTGACAGATATCCAGCTGTAAGCCGTTGCACATGAACAAGCAAAGACAGAAAGCCCTTAGTGAAAGCAATTACGTTTGACACAGCGGTCAGGAGTCGTACTGTACAGCCGTTATTATTTTTAGGTATAGACTTCAAAATATTTTTCTTTCCTTTCACCGTCGCGCATTATACACTATAAGAACAGAGAAGAAAAAAAGAGCAGCACATTTACCTCATTTTAGCTCGCATAAGTATTCGGGTTCTCTGCCATTGGCAGGATTAGGTACGTTTGAATCTACAGACTTCAGCCACACATGCATTGGTTTGGGCAGCTTCTCGCAAATCCCCTAAAGCTTTCTCAGATTGCTCTGGAAGAGTTTGTGAACCACAAACCTGAGGTCTCTTTGCAAATTTGCCGTGGAGTTCAAGTCTGGGCCAGTCGGCTGGGTGACTCAAGGATGTTTACAGGTCCTAAAGCCCCCTCCGGTGTCGTCCCGCTGTGTTTCGCCTGCTTGTCACGCTGAAGATGAGTTCGTTCTAATTTGTACGCCCCTCTTTATTTGACTTGGTGAGCTTGGTGCTGCTTCTGCATTGCTTTAATATCGAATGAACCAGATGATTATGAATGCTTTTCTCCCCTCGACAATAATACTGTTCCAAATCATAATTTGATGAAAAAAGAAAAAGGGTTGGATAATTAGAACATCGAAATTATTAAAACAAGGTTTAGATGGGATACTTTAAGTGTAAATAATTCTTCTCAATGTTCCTTTGAGCATCAGAATCTGTCCATCCGCCTGTTCTTCAATCCATCCGCCTACCTGTTCTTTACTCCATCCATCCGTTCACCCTTCATTTAGTCCATCTATTCATCTATCCTTCCATTCATCCGTCCTTCAGTCCATCCTTCAGTTAATCCATTCATCCATCTGTCCATTCCTTCCTTCAGTCCAACCATCCATCCATCCATCCATCAGTCCTTCATTCTTCAGTTTATCTGTCTGTCCATCCATCTGTCCTTAAGTCCATCCATCCATCCATCTGTCCACCTTTCATTTAGTCCATCCATCCATCCTTCCCTCCTTCCTTCCTTTCCATACTTCAGTTAATCCATTCATCCATCTGTCCATTTCTTCCTTTAGTCCAACCATCCATCCATCCATCAGTCTTTTCATATTTCAGTTCATCCATCTGTCTGTCCATCTGTCCTTCAGTCCATCCATCATTCATCTGTCCACACTTCATTTAGTCCATCCATCCATCCATCCATCCATCCATCCATCCATCCATCCATCCATCCATCCTTCCTTCCTCCTTCCTTCCTTCCTTCCTTCCTTCCTTCCTTCCATACTTCAGTTAATCCATTCATCCATCTGTCCATTTCTTCCTTTAGTCCAACCATCCATCCATCCATCCATCCATCAGTCTTTTCATATTTCAGTTCATCCATCTGTCTGTCCATCTGTCCTTCAGTCCATCCATCCATTCATCTGTCCACCCTTCATTTAGTCCATCCATCCATCCATCCATCCATCCATCCATCCATCCATCCATCCATCCATCCATCCATCCTTCCCTCCTTCCTTCCTTCCATACTTCAGTTAATCCATTCATCCATCTGTCCATTTCTTCCTTTAGTCCATCCATCCATCCATCCTTCCTTCCATCCTTCAGTTAAATCATTCATCCATCTGTCCATTCCTTCCTTCATTTAACCATCCATCCATCAGGCTTTGCCATGTTTCCAGGTTATCCATCCATCCATCCATCCATCCATCCATTTGGCATTACAAAAACAAAATCCTAAAGTTACACTTATTATTATCTTTACCTTTTATTGTAATTCTGCGTCCTGTTTGATTCAGGAACTAAACTTTAAAGGATTTCTCAATTCATTTCTGAAAGGTGCACGACAGGAATGGTGAACGTTGCTGAGGAAAGTCATGTACTTTTCATTTTTTTTCTTTCTGGGGACTCGAGATGACAAGACAGGAGGGTGTCTTTCTTTTTCTTGGTCAGTGATTTTGAGAAGAGAGCTGCCGTCTCTGACAATGCTTCAAATCAGCCTTCCACTGCCGAAGCCCCTGCATCTCTGCTGCTCTTGATCTTCTACAATCTCTGTGAGAGCTAAAGTTAGCTCTGTCGAAGTCTCAACACAAAGTTTTCAAAAAGGCCTGAACTGTTGCTATGGGTACCAATGAAATATATATCTCATATAACATATACCATTCTCAACATTTGATTTATGAGTCAAACGGGTCATTTTTCTGGAAAGATATTATTTAAAGTACATTGTATTGATTTGAAGTTTACATGATAAATCATAATAACAAAACATACAGTAAATACAGTATGTATTTTTTCCAGCAGTGATCCAGTATCGAGTTGTTGCTTATTACCATGACTAATAGTATTTGATATTTATTAATGCACATAATCTGCATCATCATATTCTCCATCTCTAATCACACCCAGTTTCTAAACTATCTTGCTAACTATTAATAAGCAGCAAATCTGGATTTTGTCGAGGCAAAACTCACAGTTATTGGTTTGTTAATAGTGATAATTAGACTTTAAAATATGTCCAGAAAGTTTAATCATCATTATACCTTAACTAATCTGTAATATGCAATAACATACTGAAATACAGGGAAAAAACGAATGCGCTGATAACCCTGCGTCTTATTTAGAACATTTTCCAAACCCAAAGCATGTTATGTTTACTCTCGTGATGAAAATTATGCCATTTCATCAACAGTGTGAGGATGATTGAAAATGTGCTGAGAGTTTTCGCATCAGTGATGAGTAAATGAACACACACACAAACAGAAGCCTCGGGCAGGTGAGCGATTCCTCAAACCTTAGCAGGATACCAATTACTCTTCTTTTGCTGATTTTAATTTAATCCGTTGTCCGTTTACCTGCAGGGTGCCCACAGTAATTTCCAGCACTCTGAAATGAGAGGATTTACCGTATTCCCCAATTTGATATTTAAAATCAAGTTTTGAATTGCAGTAACTGGTGGTAACTGAATTTAGGAGCGTTTATGATACATACTAAAGTAGTTACAAACTGGTTCAGTGGTGTGTTCTGATCCTCAAAAGTAATGGGCAGCATGAAGTAATAGTTAATAATAATTATCAACACTTTACAATATGGCTTATAGGTTAACAACATTAGTTAATTATGTCCCAGACTAAATGGAATATGGGTATAAAATATGTATACATACACACTACACTTGTACACATAACATGTACACATAATAACACAATACATTGTGCGTCACATAAGACAACTACATATGAAGCTTGTGAATGTGTAGCAGAAAATGTCTAGTTGGTGCAAATATTTGTGCAATATAGAAATCTCAGGACGTGGTGGTCCACATGGTTGGCTTGAGCAAACACTGAGCAAAAGCTGAGTTACTGAGAGAGTGGTTTTGTATGGGAAAAGAACATTGCATTTCATCCCAAAATCACAATACAAAAATACCTGACACTAATCTACGGAGTACATGGATAAGATAAAGATAGAGGTTTATGATGTTTTGGTTTATTGCAGAGTTCAGCTTGGAGGCATCTCTGGGAAAGAGTCTGGTGGGACACCTTCTAGAAAGTAAAAGGGTCTGGGAGTGCAGGATGTTCAGATCTTTGATGGCCAGTAGCTGGATGCCAGTTCTGTGTTTGGAAATGTTGTCTTTTTAGACTGATGTGCAGCTCTTCTATCAGACACTGATGTTTCCCTCAGCGGTTGAGTAGGGAGGTAGAGGCATTTTGAGCTGATGTGCCTTTTTTCCAGGAAGGAGGTGTTGAGGGTCCTTGAGAGGTCCCCTGTGATGTGGACGCCGGTGATCCAAGAACTGCTGATCCTCTCCGATTCTGAGGTAAATGGAGGTGTTTTCTGTGGCTCGGGGCCTCCCAAAGCCCACAACGAGCTCCTTTTGTTCAAAAAGAGACCGATTGTTCTTCTCATCGCTCCACTCAACAGTATTTTGCACCTCTTCATTGCAGGCTTTCTTTCGGTGAATGTGAGCCCCACACATTCCCGTCACATTCTGGGAAAAACAAAACAATAAAAGCAAGATATTGTGGCCACAAATTAAGAATTTGTTCCAATGATGTTTTCATTTAAGTTACATTAAAATGAGCTAACAAACTATTACAGCACGGTAATGATTTCTCTCTCTCTCTCTCTCTCTCTCTCTATATCTCTATATATATATATATATATATATATATATATATATATATATATATATATATATACTGTATATATATATATATATAAAATAATTTAGTTTAGTGGTCACACTGCATCTATATGTATATATGACCCCATAAATATAAATATGAAAAAGAGAGACAATAACAACAACTATAATAATAATAATAATAATAATAATGTTGCATTTATTAATTTAATAAATAAATACATATTAAACTAAATAATAAAGTGAGATAATGCTATAATATTTTAAAATAAAAAGTATATAAAAAAACTTAAGTACAGTACATGTTCACATATTCATACAATTATCCTGACTTTTAAATCTGAATGCAGCAAGCTTTTATTTTGGTGGTTTGCCCGGCGAGTATTTATATGCACTGGTGGTTTAGTGATGCTGAGTGAAAGAAATGTGAGAGTTTTGTGTTTTGCTCTGACGTGTATACAGTAGCTTAGATTTACGTTTTCAGTTTGAATGGAAATCCAATACAGTTTCACAGTTAGTCGATCTAAAACAGTGATTGTGCATTAACAGCTGTCGCCAGCGCAGTGTTTTTATTTTTGCTCATGCGCGTGCACCTGCGCACCACTTTCACGCATCCCTGCACGTTAAGCAATTGTGTAAAAATTGGTGCAATCTGACTTGCAGAAAGAAGAAAGAAAACACGAAGCCTCCAATCTTCTATTGTCTGAAAACATACAAATAAGAATAAATGAGTTCATACAAAATAGCACCAATTTGCAGAAAATAGTTACAAATTGCCAGGAGGCTGTATTTTAGAGTGCGATACTCAGTTTTGGTTCTGCGGTGCTGTTCAAAGTAAATGGGTCCTGAAGCAAAAGCTTTTCAGAAGCGCTGATATATAGCGGCCAGCCGCGATGGATGACTCGGTCAGCTGCTCAGACGCTGACATCGATGCATCAAACTAAATAATTTCACGTCTAAGAGCAGATTTAACCTTCAAATGTCAGACCCTTTACCCTAATATTATAATGTTTATCAAGAATTATGAGCGAAGTGAAGACATTTTAACCTGATGCTGAGACGTTGTACTGTGAACTTGATTTTTTTTTTTTTTTTTTTGACGAATGTCCCCATTCGGTTTGTCAGAAAAAGAGAAGCAGCATAAATCCAGATCTCTCGCAGCGAGCGCCGGCTTAGACGGGATAACAAGGTTTAACAATACTCAATGAATAAACATGCTGATGTAGTGCTTGTCCGTGTGTTCACTAGAGGTTTTCTAGCGAAGGCCTCTGTTCCCATCACTATGCAGACGGCAGAGAAAGACTCAGACGCTGGAATGAAATATTGATGGACACGGCTGGGGTTTTTTGACTGTGTCACACTCCTAGTAGTAAGGATGACCTTAAAGTTGGAGTGAATCTCAACAACTCTGTCAAGAACATGTCCGGGTTGTATTTCATCCCAAAATCACGCTGCAAAAAACCTGACACTAATCTACACAGTACAGGGATAAGATTTTACATCGGAATGATGCAATCATGTCATATTTGTGCATTAAATATATGTATGCATAAATTATATGCATGTAAATATTTTCTAAATATAAATATAAAGTACACAGCACAAAACAACCAGTTTTATATCTGATGCGATTAATGGCAATTAAAGCAGTATGAGTATAATTGATTTGAGCGAAACCAGAAGAGTGTTGGCTGGGTTTATTTGTGTGACCCACAAACAAAATATGCATTTTTTTGCCCAAAAACACGAATGTAAATGGGTATGTCAATCAAAGAACACTGAATATGCAACACACCAGCTTGTGCTTTACGCAGCCTTATGCTTACGAAAGAGGAACAGAAAATCAAAACCGAGGTGCGATTTCTCCGAACCCTTATGAGCTCTTTTAGTTTGGCATGACGGCACTTGAAAACAGAAAGAAAACTTGTGAAGCGCTTCAAACCTCCCTGTTCCTGTTGTTGTAACCCATAGTCATTCTGAGGCTCTCGATGCACGGAGAATTGAATTTCCAGGCCCTCTGCTGGCTTTAATCGATGCATTTTGACCGTTCACATAGAAACAGATGGTCAGTCGATACGAGGCTCTTGTGCTAACTGTACGCTACAGGAAACAACCCCTGGAAAGGCAGCCCTATCTATCTATAGGCATCTATCTATCTATCTATCTATCTATCTATCTATCTATCTATCTATCTATCTATCTGGTTACACTCAAGGAATATGTAAAACACAGCTCATCTGTAAAAGTTGAGGTAATGCACCACTCAAGGGGGACGTGCTGCTGAAATAATTTACATATAATTATACAGTGTTTCTACGAAGTGCAGAGCTGCATAAAGTACACTGCTTTGAGTGGAGATCTGCTGGGAGTTGGTGTTCTGCATTAGAGCTGCTGTACTGAGCACACAGTCCCAAAGCGGCAAGCCTCTCCAGGAAGCCTGATATTTTTAAAGTTGATAAAAATGGAAATAGTTTGGCATAACCCTCATGGTTGACAAGACAAATGATTCTCAAGGTCACTGCACCATTTTCCTTGTTGCTTTTTTTTTTTTTTTGGCCCAGGAGTAAGGCGCTTTCCGAGATGCTTTGGTTCGTTTCGGGTTCACTCTCAGAGAAAAAGGTACAAAAGCTGGCATCGGGACTGTACCTTTTCAAAAGGTACACTTTTGTACCTAAAGGGTGGATATTCATACACGAGTCAACCTTTTAAAAAGGTCCTGCTTGAGTGATAGCTTTTAAGCTTTTGAGTTTTTAAGAGTTGCTCTGTGAATTAATTAAAAGTACCGTTAGCCACATAATAATAATAATAATAATAATAATAATAATATGGACTCATCATCCACATAACAACAACAACAATAATAATAATAATAATAAAAATTATGTAACATGTTATTGTCTTTACTAGTTCTTTATTAGCATGCATATTACTACAATATTAGCCATTTATTAATAGTAATTAAGCACATATTAATGTCTTATTCTACATCCCTAATCATACACAATATCTAAACTTAACTACCACATTAACTATTAATAAGCAGCACATTAGGAGTTTATTGAGAGAAAAGTTGTAGTTTTTAATTCTCCCCTATTCTAAAGTATTACCTAATAATAATAATAATACCTTAATAAGACAAAAGACTAGTAGGGCTCATAACAAACACAAGGCTTTCCATAAACAACAACAACAATGTAACACACATTACTATTAACACAAGGAAAAATATAACACTTTCACATTTTAATTTCCCACTATATTAAATGTTTAAGATATCAGCATCTGATTCAAAAAAATGAAGGAATGCAAAAATGTGTGTGCAGCTGAGGATTCTCCAGGGACAGATAACACGAACGCATCAAAGTCGTGCATAAAAATCATAAACACAGTCTATATGAGAGCGTGCACAGACAATCACTGCATTTCATTTAAACACAGCTTTCAAAGATAAGACTCATTGCAACTTGTTTTACTTTAAATACTTCTGATATTTGTATTATTTATTATTTACGTCATGCTTCACACTGCTCATAATTTATCCAGGGTTATCTATGAATTCATGCACACATTCCTAAACTGGTCTATTTGTATAATTGCTACGTCAGTGTCATTGATTATGAACGCAGCATGTGTATATATATATATATATATATAGAACAATGATAACCCAGAGTTAAGCACAGTGTGAAAAGCTCTATTGAGCTTTTAGACCCTTATACTCTATTATTAACAAAACAGACCAGCAAGAGCCTCAAGCAAATCCATAGTAATTATTTAGTTTGTAGCGTTAGAGCATGTCAGCAACGGACTGTTTCTAAGTTGTCATTTTTCTTCTACTTCACACCGGATCGTTTGAAGAGGTCACAGAATCACACTGTGCTCCGCTCATGACTCTCAGTGCCTTTCTGTCTCCGTGTGACCTTTGGATGTCTCTCTGACAAATCAAACTGGAAGTCTGCACATCACCTCAAGCGCAGTTTTGTGCGGCATACACGGACTAAGAAAACAGTACGTGACCGCAGTTACTTCACTACTGCACTACGGCAGCTGTCTTTTTCCAGTTTGTGTTTCGGTCGTATTAGTTTAACACAGCTTGCCCGTTTACTTAATTCTTTCTTTTTTTATTTTATGCGGCATTATATGATTTATGGATAAAAAAAGCATGATTGTTGGACGTGGACCGCTGAAATCCTCCGTCTCTTCACACAATCCCTCCATCCTTGTGCCCTAATGGAGCTCATCAAACACGACTGTAATGGCTTTAGCCCAGCAGTTTCATCGCAGATGGCGTTTTCAAGGAGACAGGAATGCAAGTTTTAATGCTTAACATTTATTACATTTTGTACTTTATGAGTTTGTGTGCCCGTATAATCTTAGCATTAATAGTAAACAGTTTTCTCCTGATGTCTGCAATGGAGACTGTACTTGAGGTCCGATAGCCTCCTATAGACAGAAAGATATATACAGCACTGTCAAATCACTAAAAGTGATTATTTGCATAAGAAATAAAAAGCTAATGTGTATGTTAGTGTGTTTATTTATTATGCATATATAAATAAGTGCTTCCAGTATATACAGTATTTTGGAAATATTTACATGTGTGTATATATATAGATATATATATATAGATATATTATTAAACTTTATAATATATATGAATAGATTTAATATATAAACATATATATGTATGTGTGTGTATTTGTATTTGCACGGTGCACACTCATGTAATATGTTAAACAAAACCTTTGGATGCAATTAAATGCATATATATGGGATTTATTATTGCTATTTCATATAAACGATCATGTTGCACCAGAAGACTTTGTAATAAGTTGCATGCACGTCTTTTGAAGACATGTTTTTGGAATTTGAGATTTAGGCAACAGGCATAGATTTTAGGTACACCATAAAAAAAATAAATAAAAATAAAATAAAATAAAAAATACACATACATAAACAGGTAAATGTACATACAGAGAGCTTTGACTCCAAAGTTGTTGTTTATTTTTCGAGCTTGTGAAAGTAATATCAGAGAGCATTTCATGTGTCTCTCAACGGCATTCTCACCTGCAGGTAGTGTAAAAAGCCCGGGGAATTGCTGAAGAACAAGACACTGTTTATCTTGCTCTTTCACATCTGTTATGAAGGAGAAGGAAATGAGATTCACTTTTTTTATAACTCAGTTTAATTTGCGGCATATTTGTATGGTGATCCCTTCGAGAGAGCACAAATATCTATAAATAAAACCGAACAAGAAACCAGTAGATTAGAACAAGAAAAAAGACAAGAAAGTGCCTGTGATTTAAGGGTTCAGACTGTGCCTTCTTACCGTGATCTGGCTGTGCATTAATAGAAGTAATCTCTTGGGAGCAACAATGAAATTATGAATATAATAGATAATACCTAAAGCAGCAAATTAGGAATTTATTGAGAGAAAAGTCATAGTTAATAGCGAATAAGTCTTCCCTATTCTAAAGCGTTACCAATTGTTCATATACATGATTTTACACTAGTGCTGTTGGGTCCCTTTTGTCTTCAGAACTCTTCGTGACAGATTCAACGTGATGGTAGATGTGGTGAGCAGAAATACTAAACAGTAATCAATTCTGAAGAGCCCAAATATTAAAAAACTTTATTTTGATGGCCATTTATGAACATTCTGTTGACTTTAAGTAACATTGTGCAACTCCTGACTCTCATTAGAGTGATAGTAGAGTATTAGTAGACTGGTTTAGGGTTAGGGTTAGAATAAGTTATCTATAGATAGTCAGTAGAATGTCTGTTTCTGTTGGTAGATCATCACAATAAAGAGTTATCAGATAATAATCACACAGTACTCTAATGAGAGTTAGTTGACATGTAGGTGCAAAGTTACTTCAGGTCAACACGTTCATAAAGGACCGTCAAAATAAAGTGTCACCAATAAAATATTTCCAATATTTTTACACCTCAACCAACCTGAACTGCTGATACTTGGAGGCATGTAACCAGCTTTCTTGTTTTTTATTCACCCCAAACTCTGACCCTAACAAACAGTTTCAACTGGGTATTTTGTCGTTTTTGGACTATTCTCTGTAAACCCTAGAGGTGGTTGTGTGTGAAAATCCCAGCAACCGTGCCGCACTGAATCAACTTTCTACAATAAGGCTAAATTGCTCCTGCAGAACTGAATTGCGATTGAGCAAAGACGGCAGATTTGAATCTTCCCAGGAATCCTGCGCCGGCTGAGCAGGAATACCAGGAGATGACTCTGGCCTGGCTTTGGTGAAGCGTATTGAGTCTTCAGGGCTGTTTTCGTCATTGATCCCTCCTCACAGGGCACAGATTTCCGCACCAAGGACAGGAGTCCCAACAAAAGCACATGGCAGACTGACAAAGCAGAAGAATCACTCACAGCTGAGACCACTTCAAACTCATCGACTCCAGTTACAAAGGAAGCATGGGTGGCTCGGCTTGTGAATAACCTAAAGGGAAAAAACATTGACTATTGATGTGTCTTTCCTGACCCTGTAGCCAATAAGGAAGACTAGGGCCGCTGAGACCGGAGTTCCTTCACAGCGCCTGCATTTCGTAAATGATGTGCCAGAACATCTGCACTTTTGTATTCTGAAAGAAGCGTTTCCATTATTGTTTGCCTGTTGTTGTCGTCTGAAAACGGTTGTGAGAACGTTTCATCGTTTTCATCAAAAAGTAAAACACACAGAAAGAAAAAGTGATGGTGTATACATAGTGGCGGGTTGCAGTTTTGGTTATTACTACTATATTTATAAAACTACTGAAAGCAAGGCGTTCACGCCGAGATGATTAAAAGGACAAGATCATACGCTGTTGCTAATTTGTTTTCAGGTCATTCGTCTTTACTGTGATGCATTTGGTCAGAAAGTGCCAAGCAAGCAGATGAAGATGGGTAATGAACAAGGCAAACTCAATCAGCCTTGAACTCACAGAATAAGTAGAATTTATGGGCCAGCTTATACATTATGCGTCCTGATATCTACAGATGATGATGATAAGTTACAGCCTCGGCCTTGAGCCATCCAGAGATCTTTCTCTATCCTTTGTGAACAAGGGGACTGCTAAAACCAACACCAAAAAATCACCTAAAGATTGATATGCCATTAATAAAAGTTCTTTCAATTAAATGCAAATTTAAATGAATTAAAATGAACATTTCCTGATTGCTTACCCACTCCTAGGTCATTCCAGATACGTAGGTCTTTCTTAGCTGAAGAGCAGACAAAAAGGACCTGAATGTCAAGGATGGGTGGCTAATTAATTTAGTTAACATTATGCCACAAATAAAAGAATGCACAAGAAACGGCTTTGACGTTTTAGTTGCAGTGCACTGTGCAACAAACTAAACAAGCTAGCATTAACTAGACAAGTAACATTTTAATTTTAACTTTCCACATTCATGGAAAATTACATCGGTAATCAGCATTTTTGCCACAACTAATTTATTAATGAATCAGCATCAACTACATTAAAGAGATTCGCTTTATTTAAAGTGATTCAAATACCCTACTTACTGGAGTTAACAACTACTACTGAACTGAGCCGCATTCATATACTTCTCACGATAGACGCTGTGATTGTTTTGCTGATTTTGGGTGGTGGTGGAATAGTATTGGATTGGGGGGCATGTTTCCTCCACCCACCTATTTTTTGATCTCTTTATGACCGTTTTTAAGAGTTTTGGGTTTGTGGCCAGTGATGCATCCAGTACAGGTGCGTTTCTTTCCAATTTCTCATTTGCATTGATTGACATTTTACTTATTTTTTTCCCTTTTATTTGCCTATTTGCCTGTTTATTCATTATACATTGCTGTTTTATCCATCCAAAATTTTGAACACCAATGCACGAACGCATGCTTAAAACTGCAATTTAGAGGAACAGGATCCCTGTGATTACTCTGACAGCTCTCATTTTTCTTCAAACGCATGACATGTCATTTCTTATATCCAGGAGTGAATTGTGCTTGAAAAAGATGAGGTAAGCCTCGGGGAGCACAGAGAAATAACTCTCTGCTCACGGGCAAAAAGGTCAATCCATGAAAACTGCCACAAACACTTTGAAATGTCAATGTGAACATGAGGTGTCCTTCAGCTTTCATATCTACAGTCAGCTGCATCAGAATGATGAAGAAGAAAGAAAAATATATATATAATCAAATGCATTTTAGTGCCATATTATAGTGCCATTACAAGAGTCATGATATTCTCAGAATACAAACATTGCATTATAAGATTATTGTAAATAAAACAGCTTGTTAACAGTCATGTTTTCTTATTTACCTCAGGAATGACAACAGTTAAACATTTTGTTCCCTTTTAGTCAGTTACTTGAGTCGCATGGGTGACCAACCAACTGGGTTGGGACTTCTCCGTTCCCTCCTTCAGGAAATACAGAGACGTTACTGTTTTTAATCCTAAATGTATATGAAAAATGAATTATTGATTTATTAATGATTTATTATTATTATAAATGGTATCATTTTCACATTAATTTAATTAATTAATGCATTATACATCTTTATTTTCAAAATATTAAATATTAAATATCAAAATATATATTGACAACTGCAATTCTGAAGTATCTCTGCAACATTTTTTATATGTTTACAACTTTAATCTCATAATGCTACAGTTTTATGCTCCTTAAAATCCCAGTTTATTATATATACATACATATACACGCATATATGTGTGTATTAGTTCTGGTGTACCTCAAGGTTCTTCTCTTCATCATTTGTAATCTTACCAATTGGACAAATAATCAAGCTCTATGGGTTTAACTTCCACTGTTGATGACATTCAGATTTATTTTAGCGTACCTTTCACCTCATTGTTTCCTCCGCCTGCATTAATTGCATCAAGGAACTCAAACCTTGGCTGGGGACCAAAGCTATTGTATCTAACCTTTCTGGACAGTTGATGGATCTGGATGGTGATCTGATTATGCCCTCTGCTAAAGCCCACAGTCTTCTCATTGATTCCACTCTTTCATTCAATGATCAATGATAGAGCGGTAAAGAAAGCTTTTTTTCCACCAACGTAATATCTCTCGTATTCGATCCTCTCTCAGTCAGGCAGATGCTGAAACTGTTATACATGCCTTTGTCACAGCTCAACTAGATTACTCTAACTCTTCTTTATGGCCTGTCAGGGAATTACATTAAATGATTACAATATGTTCAAAACTCTGCAGCTCGCTTGATTACCCACACAAAAAGAACGATTACATTACCCTTATTCTCTATCACCTTCACTGGCTTCCTATTTCCTTGCACATAAACTACAAGATAGTAATTCTCACTTAGTCTCCGTAACCTTGGTCCTACATTTATCGGACTTACTTCTGCCTTATGTTCCTGCCTGCTCCTTACCATTTTCTAGTGAGGGAGTGTTAGTTTATTTTGGTGACTATGGAAGCTAGGTCTTTCGGTGTTGTAGCCCACAGATTGTGAAAAGCTCTTCCCCAAAACATCTGTCAAGCAACCTCCCTTTTCTCCTTCAAAAACCTCTTAAAACACATCTTTTTCTTCGGGTATTACTCTACAGTTCTTAGTCTGTAAATTGTACCCACTCTTATGTTCATCTACATTCTCTTTGTATTTCTACTCCAACCTTGCAAGTAGTCTCTTTATATTACTCTCAGTTCTTAGGATGTTCTGTCTTCTGGTATTGATGTTTATTTCTTTCTGTTCTTTAAACTTATAAAGTGACCTTAAGCAAGCGCTATTAATATATTTTCTCCACAAAATATATTAAAACTCTAATATATTGTTTTAATATATGGCTTTATTCTCATAATTGTGACGAGATACTTCAACTTTACCCTTATAATGATGCAACTTTATTTTTAAAAGTTCACGACTGTAATATTGCTATGACTTTATTCTCGTAATTCTGACTTTATTTTTAAAACACTATGATTTTAATCTCATAATGATACTATTACACGTGTGTCGTGTTTGATCTTGTACCCTGTCTTTCCATTTGCCCTTATTTGGTCCTTCCTGTTCCTGTCGTTGTTGTGGTTATTAGTTAATTAGTCCCCACCTGTGTTTGCTCACCTGTTTCTGTTCTCCCAATTATGTCTCTGTGCTTAAATACTCAGTTTCTTGCGTTCTCTCCTGTTGGTCGTTAATGTTATCCAATGTGTGATGATGCTGAGTTCCCATATCAAAAGACTTTTATTTTTGCTAATTCCTTAGAGACTGGTTAATGCAATCACAACATGTGACAGATACGGCTCAAAGTGCCTCTATTGAGTCACAAGATTTATTTTATTACTATAGTTTTAATTTTATGGCACTACTATACTGTCATACAGCTTAACAACATAAAAGCAAAAAGTGTAGACTTCTGATTTGGGCCATTGGGGCCCATTGGTAAAACACCATTGGTACCATTTAATCTGTTGAAGACGCTTGAGGAATGCCTTAACGGGAGATGCATGCTTTATATAGTCTACCTTCATAACTATGATAATGAGGTTGAACCTCCGTGAGAAAGATCTCTTCATTTGGCAAGAAAAGAAAGGTTAGAGGTTGGAGGCTTATTAAACCTTCTACTGATGGAAGTCTTAACAGAATCTATAATTTCCAGTGCAATTAATGTGTGATTAATGCCGTGAGCTTCTGAAAGTGGTTGTCAGTCATTCGCACAACACAATAATCAATGTTCTGCCCAAACAATCAAGCCACATTGAATTGGACCGTTAATCATGGAGGGAGATCGCTGGGGATCGTAATTACATTATGTTGATTACTGATGTGCTACTTCTTTTTAGTTGGTTGGGTGGAGTGATTAAGTGAGACGTTGCTTTGATGCTGGTTACTGTTTGGCGTTCTGACAGTTTGAGATCATGTAGTCTCTTGTAAAACTACAAGGGAATGAACTTGATAAAACATCGACTGCTACTGTTAGAAGTATCTGTCAGTGTCCTTCTCCTTTTAATTAATCTGGGGGAATCTTTTTTTTGAAGACATCCTTCATTGTTTCGAATTTCACAAAAAGAACAAGCTTGGGGTATTTGTTTGGTATGATATTTTCGTATATTGCTAAATAATTGGACTTTTTGTGTGTGTGTGTGTGTGTGTGAAAGTTACTGTTGCTCTGGGGGTTAAAAAAAAATCTAACTTACCAATCAGAACACCATAGGAACCAACCAACAGACATGGTTTGTAAATGTGTTTTAGGTTAACTGTTTATACTTTCATATCTGCATAGTTTAAATGCAAGTAATATGCAACTACACAGTAAGTACATTGTATAAAATTCTTATGCAATTCTGTTATATAAGAAAGCTTGGCCACAGTTAAGATCTAATTGTCACGATTAACAATGATTTGTAAACTAATATGCTTTTTATTAAATGCTAGTTAAGTTAAAGTGGATTTAAGCGATCTAAAATATGATCCTGCTAAATAAAGCATTAATGTGCTTAATACACACTAATAAACAGTCAGTATGCTAGTAATATGCATGCTAATAAGAAACTAGTTAACAGAATTAGTTCCTAAACCAAAAGCTTCTGTATAGTAATTTTATATTTTTTTGCTAAGGCGGTTTTATAACCCCAACATTAGCAAAACACGATGAATAGGAATATCAAAGTTGCCATTTCAGATCCACCGAGCAACTCATGGTGAGGGAAATATTGTAGCTGCATTGCAGATATGAAATTCATATTCTAGAGCTGCCTCTTGTTCTGCTCTCCTGAGACTATCAAGTATAACAGATGTCTCTCCCTATGAAGGTCCTGTCACATGACTCGGGGCTTCAACACACCTTTCAACAAAAGCATCATGCGCCACTTTGACCTCCACATAAAAGCCTTGCTGATAGCGTGACGAAAGCGGTTCTAGGTATCAAGGAAGCGGATGACGAACACTTTGAACAGTCAAAATAGTGCATGAAAATGAGATGCTGCATGTGTATTTGTGCTTGGAAAAGAACACTTCCTTCCTGGTGCTGTGATGCATACTATAAAGAAAAAAAATACTTGTTCACGAATGGTAAAATATATTCTTTCAGTGTTAGACCGTCTTGTAGTCGATCTCGATGTACTTGCATGTACACCGAAAGGATATTTCTTGCATCTTTTGTTTTTGCACCAGCAACTTCGGCGTACTATTACGTCATGAGGTTTTATCTCATTGGTTATGCTTTGAAAGGCCAGTGGCAAACTGGGCCAGCATGTTTAAATTGCAATGGTTGACCTGCCTGCGATGTGTGGGTGTAACACTATAGCTTGGCGCTTTGCTGCACTGAGTGCAATGCATTAGGGAATGATGAAGAGCATCATGTGAAAGGGCCTGTGTTCAGAAATACATGATGATCACATCACAAAAACAACATGGGCAAAAATGGTATTTTTCTCTCAGAGCATTGCATTTGAAAAACTCTTCATGGAATAGTAAAGCATACTCTGGACATGTTCGTTTTTGTTGGTTTGTGAGTCACGGTCTTTGTTCTTGTGTCCATCAGAGAGAAGCTAGTTCTAAAAATACACTTTTAAATTACATTTACACTTTTTGCAATTCAAAGGCAGCCAAACTATACTATATATGAATGGGTTACATTTTTATTTTGAGGTGTCCTTGTTACAGTGTAATTTATACAGTTAGGCACTAATTATTGTGTGTGTGTGTGTGTGTGTGTGTGTGTGTGTGTGTGTGTGTGTGTGTGTGTGTGTGTGTTTTTTTTTTTTTTTTTTTTTTTTTTTTAACTTAACCCTAATATACTACTGGTAATATTAGCTACAGTAACTACATAGGGTTAGGTTTTGGGGAAGGTACCTAGTTATTGTAATTAATATAACAATTATAGTATGTACTGCACATGAGGAACATGGCTTAAAATATGATGATAATGATGATGATGATGATGATGATGGTGGACACCTTTTAAAATAAAGTGTTTATTCAATAATTGATTTTAATAGTTTGGTAATGACAGTAAATCGAGCATGTTTTTTTTTTTGTTTGTTTGTTTTTTTCCTAAGCTGTCCTTGTTACGTGTAATGTACTTACTACTGCTATAATAACAATAAATTATGCAAAATTACATGCAAGTAAACCTAACCTATACAGTAAGTACATGTGCTTGATTTATATTACTGAGCACTTAAATGTACAATTATACTGTAATAGTGGTGTGCCTAAAATTAAATGTTTTATTCATAAAGGTATGAAAAATGGTTTCAAAAACAACCACGTGAGGCAAGTTTTACAGATGGATGCACTTTTTCATTGACTGTGTGGACTGTTGAACAAAAACACCCACACATAAAGCTTAGAGTATGGAAAATGTTTAAATAACTCATCTGAAGAAAATCAAATACCTAGTATGCTTAGAGTAAAACATGGACTAATTAGTCATCTAACCCTTTAACCAAAGCAGTTACCAGTTTATATAGCAGTACACTATCAGTTGACTGCAAAATAAAAGTTCAAACCAAACCCTGATACTTATCCTATAGTAAGTGCATGCTAATTGATATTAATCAGTACTTAAATGTGCACAGTAACCAACATTTTTTATTTTACCTGTTTCTTACAGGATATTTTTTTTTGTAAATTGTGCATTTGTGCAACGTTTAACATTTTCAAGCAGCATTATGGTGCACACTCGACCTCATTACTGTCACCAAGCCAGCAGAGGGAGCCCTGACCTCTGGGTGATCTGCATTCACTCCCTCTGCGACAACTTCCTGTCCCAGGACTATAAATACTGCAGCAAGCCACTCAACTGCAGGTTGCATTGTTCGCCTGTTTCGTTTGTTGTTCCCTAGTATCCGAGTGTTTTCCAAGTTCTTGTTTATCTGGTTTTGACCCTGCCTGTCTTCTGATTCTGTGATTGTTTGCTGCCTGACTTGACCACCGCCTGTCTCTGGATTTTGCTATTGCCTTACCTCTGATATTCCTGTTTGCCCTGTTTGACGCCTGCCTGTTTTGACCATGCCTTCCTTTAATAAAAGCCTGCACATGGATCCGCACGCCTCAGACCCTTCATACGTGACAGAATGCAACCTCGCACCAGGATCCAGCGGCTTTTCACCTGATCCATGGCCAGGTAGGACCCTCGCTAGACGTTTATTGGCCCTCAAGCAAGGTACCCGATCGATTGAGGATTATACTCAAGAGTTTTTGACATGGCTTACCTCTCTGACATACCGGACTCGTTTATTGATTGAGTTGTATCATGAGGGAGTACATCAGCCGCTCAAATCTAAACTTGTTCGCGAGGGTCCACGTGAGTCGCTTGCTCAGTTTATTGAGTTTGGTTTAGTGACTGTGGGGTCAGCTTTCACGTTGGGTGTTGAGGAGGAAAAGGATACAGCATCAAATCCAGTAATGGCTGCCTTCCCCGAGCCGCTGCCCAAGATGGCCGCCTTCCCCGAGCCGCCGCCCAAGATGGCCGCTTCTTCCCAGAGCGCTGCTGCCCAAGATGGCCGCCTTCCCCCGAGCCGCCAAGATGATGCGCCTTCTTCCCAGAGCCGCTGCCCAAGATGGCCGCTTTCCCCGAGCCGCCGCCCAAGATGGCCGCCTTCTTCCCAGAGCCGCTGCCCAAGATGGCCGCCTTCTTCCCAGAGCCGCTGCCCAAGATGGCCGCCTTCCCCGAGCCGCTGCCCAAGATGGCCGCCTTCCCAGAGCCGCTTCCCAAGATGGCTGCCGCCTGCCCAGAGCCGCTTCCCAAGATGGCCGCCGCCTGCCCAGAGCCGCTTCCCAAGATGGCCGCCGCCTGCCCAGCGCCGCTTCCCAAGATGGCCGCCGCCTGCCCAGCGCCGCTTCCCAAGATGGCCGCCGCCTGCCCAGAGCCGCTTCCCAAGATGGCCGCCGCCTGCCCAGAGCCGCTTCCCAAGATGGTCGCCGCCTGCCCAGAGCCGCTTCCCAAGATGGTCGCCGCCTGCCCAGAGCCGCTTCCCAAGATGGTCGCCGCCTGCCCAGAGCCGCTTCCCAAGATGGTCGCCGCTTGCCCAGAGCCGCTTCCCAAGATGGTCGCCGCCTGCCCAGAGCCGCTTCCCAAGATGGTCGCCGCCTGCCCAGAGCCGCTTCCCAAGATGGTCGCCGCCTGCCCAGAGCCGCTTTCCAACATGGCCGCCTGCCCTGCAAAGCCTCCAGTGCCCGTGCCTCGCGTGCCAAGCCTCCAGCGCCGCCTCGTGCCAAGCCTCCAGCGCCCGCCTCGTGCCAAGCCTCCAGCGCCCAGCGCCTCGTGCCAAGCCTCCAGCGCCCGCGTCTCGTGCCAAGCCTCCAGCGCCCGCGTCTCGTGCCAAGCCTCCAGCGCCCGCGTCTCGTGCCAAGCCTCCAGCGCCCGCGTCTCGTGCCAAGCCTCCAGCGCCCGCGTCTCGTGCCAAGCCTCCAGCGCCCGCCTCGTGCCAAGCCTCCAGCGCCCGCGCCGTGTGCCAAGCCTCCAGCGCCGCGCTCGTGCCAAGCCTCCAGCGCCCGCGCTCGTGCTGCCTCCAGTGCCCGCGCGCTCGTGCTAAGCCTCCAGTGCCCGCGCCTCGTGCCAAGCCTCCAGTGCCCGTGCCTCGTGCGCCCTGTCCCAGTGCCCGCGCCTCGTGCGCCTGCCCAGTGCCCGCGCCTGGCGCCTGGCCCAGTGCCCGCGCCTCGGCGCCGCCCGCCAGTGCCCGCGCCTGCGGCGCCTCGCCCAGTGCCCGCGCTCGTGCGCCTCAAGCTTAACCCACCCTCCACCCTTACCACACACGTCGACGATGGATCCCAGCAGCCCCTGCACTCATCCTCTGCCCTCCACCTGGAGCTCGCCACGGGTCTGCCAGTCTCCATTGCCGCCGTGGGTGAAGGATCACCGCTTCATCGTCCCGCCCCGAGCCCCGGACTCCAGCTCGGCTCGTAGATCCGTCGGCTTCCTTAGGCTCCTAGCTCCCTCCTCTCCACCGTGCTCCGTCAATCCACCAGCTTCATCAGGCTCCATCGTCTCTCCGGCTCGCTTTGGCCGGTCGTCGACCATCCGTCGCCTCAGGATTCCACTCCTACAGCCGCCTCGTCCCTCCATCCTCCGGCTCTGTCAGGCTCCTCCCTCCCGGCTTCACCTCAGTCCTCTGTCGCTCTGGCTCCGCCGCGCCCCTTCGCGCCCCGCCTCCGCATCAGTCGCCAAAGCCTGCGGTGTCGCCAGGACCTCCAGCGCCTGCATCACCTCTGGCTCATCGGCTCTCCGCCTCTGCCTCAGTCTCCGCGACCACCTGCTCCGCCGCCATCGGTCGGTCCCATGGAGTTGATGGCCGCTACCTCTCCATGGCTCCTCCCTCCGTCGGCTCCACCACTGACCTTCATGGCTGGGCTCTGGATCGCCTCCCGCCCCGGTCTCCTCCTCCCTGTCTTCTCCCTGGCTCCTCCCTCCGTCTCTTCCGCCCTGGTTTTATTTTGTTTGTTTTGTGGAGCGCCAGGAGTCGCTCCTAGGAGGGGGGCTATGTCACCAAGCCAGCAGAGGGAGCCCTGACCTCTGGGTGATCTGCATTCACTCCCTCTGCGACAACTTCCTGTCCCAGGACTATAAATACTGCAGCAAGCCACTCAACTGCAGGTTGCATTGTTCGCCTGTTTCGTTTGTTGTTCCCTAGTATCCGAGTGTTTTCCAAGTTCTTGTTTATCTGGTTTTGACCCTGCCTGTCTTCTGATTCTGTGATTGTTTGCTGCCTGACTTGACCACCGCCTGTCTCTGGATTTTGCTATTGCCTTACCTCTGATATTCCTGTTTGCCCTGTTTGACGCCTGCCTGTTTTGACCATGCCTTCCTTTAATAAAAGCCTGCACATGGATCCGCACGCCTCAGACCCTTCATACGTGACAATTACGTTGCGTGTTTAATTTATGTCTGAAAATGTATAGCTTGAATGCACAAGTCTCTTTCAATAAAAGTATTTGCAAGTGAAAATAAAACCATTAACCCGATTTTGCATAAACACGTCGAAAGTGACAGCCTGATCCAATAATGAGTCAGAAAACGTGTTAGAAAATGTGCAGGATAAGTGAAACTGGAAGGTCAAGTTCAGCGTTCCATGCACTGCTCTCTGGTTGTATACCGCTCATATGGGCGCATGGTGAGTCATAGGTCATTCGAATATTTCATGCATACAGGAAATTTCATATTGTGCGCAGCATACTACAGCAGAAATACTTGGTAGGATTGTGAACGCAGCCTGAGAGTCACTCGCTGTGAAGGCTATGAACACATTATCCTCACACACCTGCATGCTGCTTCAGATAAGACTCACGTATGAAATCTCAAAACTGCAGTCATGAAGCACCGGTGGCATGCTATGGTGCTTCTTTCTTTTCTTCTTTCTCTCTCTTTCTCTGGTGTGTTTAAAAAAAAAAAAAAAAAAAAAGACAAGCACTTTTTCAAACTCAAAGTCTTGATTAATGGCAGTGAATTTCATTTAAAAATTCACATATAAGGACAATGTGCGTCCATCCACTCATCCGTTAATTCTCAAAAGCGCTCGAGTCCTACCTAGCTAACAAAAAACGCATTCCAACAATGTTTGGCCAATGTTTGTTTTTTTTAAACTGTGAAAAATGATCATTGCCCGGAATATACTTCGCTATTCCATTTAACTACAGACATTGCTGGCATTGACAGAATTTTCCAGCGTTTTCCAGGAAGCACTATAATCTTCTGAAAACATCAGAGTATTGAACATCCGAACCAAAACGCAGGCAAAGAAGCTGAAACAAGCAGACGATCTTTTATGAAAGCAGAGGCATATGAAAAATAACATTTACCATCAAGCAATAAACGGCATGTAAATGAATGTCCAACTTTGCTCAAAGTTCACATCGTTCATGGAACGTTTTTCTGAAGGTCTTAATATAATATTGTGAGTCTTTCTTAAAGGAAACTCAGCTGGAAGCTGCAGCAATTCATGCACGCAGGTAATTTTTGTAGAAATGTAGATACGGGCACCTATCTCAAGTGAGCCTGAGGAGCAACGTGGAAAGTGAATCAATGTTACAGACGCTTTAGCTTCAAACAAAAGTCAGTGTGATGATGAAAAGCTTCCAAGTTAAATTCCCATGCCCTTCAAATGTCTTCAAAAAAAAGTGTATAGTTTTTATAGTTACAGAAATATTGCATTTATTGAAGGTGCATTTGCTGTTAAATTTTGTAGGTAATTAAAAAAAATACAAATTTAATAAAGTGTGTTTATTGAACAGCCCTAGAAACGCTCTTGCAACGATGTAGAAAACCCTCACAACCACACAGAAGCATGCAGAAAACCAATGAGAGCACTGTGCAGTTTAGCTCATGAAAAGAACAGCCAGCGTTACAAAATCTTGCTATACTTTGCTAATGTGATCGAAATGACAGTGCAATCTTTCCCAAATCATCGCGGCGCGCTCTCAATTATTACACTAGCATTGCTCAAATGAGGGAAATGGCGAGAAAATGAAGCAGCTGATAGCGCTTGTCGGGCGTCGTAGCAGTCGAGCGGTGGGAACGGTGTGGGTGGTGACCTTGTGCAAAGATGATCCGTGCATATGGCTGTGTTTGTGGAAGAGTTGGGAATGAAGTGAGAGGGAGGGCAATTCTGCTCTTTCTGAGCCAGCAGGGGTAGTATGGCTCTCTCGAAACGCATATTCCTATAACACACTTTCCCAGCTGTGCCCATGGAAAACATTATGGATTTTGCCAAGCACAAATGAAGCATACAGCACCAATTCACAGCTGTGATGGGCCGTGGCGTGGAGTCTCTATCCTCTCCGTCTGCTCAGTGACCACTCCAACTGAACTCTTTCTCACCCAATCAGATGTAAATAAGAGAGCACGGTTCAGAAAGCACAGACTTCCTTGTTGCGTACCATCTATCCGAATGAGGCACGTGTCGTGGAGTGTGTTTCTGAAATCAACATTTTACAGCTTTGCATTGTTGTTAAGTGTAGAGTGTCTTATTTTTCCGTCACAGTTTCTGTGAGTAGCTTGGAAACCGAACAGTAACTTCATACAACAGTTCACATGTAGTGACGACATACAGGCTCAACCAATGGCGTGAGTTTGGGGGCGGGGTTACCTGATACTGTCCAATAAGCTCCTGCTGGTTTTAAACCATTTTGCGGGCAAATACTTTTTTCCATTGGATGATAAAAAGTACTCATGAATTCTAGTCATATCGAAGGCGGGTTTGATTTCTAGTGAATGCAGTGGAAGTTCCTTTTTCAATAAAAATGAATAATACAAGTAATGTAATATTGTAATGGATTACTTTCCGCAACACTGACTGTAAAAATTGAGGATAAAACTCTTTACTCAATAGAAACCATTCTGCATGAAGTTCTTAAAGACCAAAGACGTGCTTTACTTTAGCGACCAATTCTATTAGCTACAGCTTATTAGCATTTATATTACTAGTATATTGGCTGTTTATTAGCACATATTAATGCCTTACATGACCATATTTATATCTCTTAAGCCGCACGATAACCAATCTTAACTAATTTAATAACTTAATACGTCAAATGAAGAGTTTGAGGCAGAAATCATAGCTAATAGTTATTTAATGGCGAGAACTTGTTGCCAAACAACTAAAATGTGACCTTTTTTAATAATATAATCTTTAATTATTGACTCCAGTTCATCTTGTGTGGCCTGTCCCATTTCTCATTATATAAAATTGAAACTGGAGCAGTGAAAACACTCTTCGGTCCAAGCCCATGGACCCCGGATGGGAGCGTCTGAGCATTTCTGACGCAGATGGAAAATTTCAGGCCATGCCAATCACATTTCATCTAACCCACTTGAGGAAGCGGGCTTCAATCACCTGTCTCTCAGCATGCCCGCTCGCTCCCTTTTTTTGTGGAAAGAGTCACGTAACAATCGCGCACACATCTGACAGCTCCTGAATATCTCTATCGTGGAAGGAGCGCGTGCACCTATAGAAATGAAACCCTCTCGCATTAATGGCCAGACACCATTTTGCTCTAATCCTCTGAGAGACATAATACGGCCATTAGCTGAATGTATAAGCTCCTCAGTGTTATCAACACAAGTTTCAGTACTTAACTGATGTTAATGTGATTTACGGAGGGATGCGTGAGAGCTGCTCTAGATTCAGACAGAAGAGGGATTCTGTGCCTGGGACAGACACGCATGAAGATAACACATTTGACTCGGTCATGAGAAAGTCTGTTTTAAAGCTATCAGTGACCCATTTTATGCTCTCATTAACTTACACATATTTCACGTAGAAGCCAGTTCAGTGAGCTGCTTCAGATTCAGAGACCAGTTACGGAAATAGACATTATTTTAGCACTTTTGTATGCGATGACAGCATTTTTATTTTGTCTTTTTATTAAGGAGCACCAGTCCCTTGAGCGCCATGTTATGATATAAAGATACATTAGCATATATTATACTGTATTATTCACTAACCACCTCGAGTCCGACTTGACCAGACGCTATTGCCACTGGCGTGGTGCTGCGTCATGCATGCTAAAATTAACTCATTTTCATTCTTTTCAGCACAAACATGCTTACACGTAATGTGTCGTATTCACAGAAGTCGTAGCTATTTGTGTTGAGCGCAGGGCTGCTCCGGGCAAAACACTGCCTTGCCACCCCCACAATTTAAATAGAATCTTTAAGGTGCACATTAAAGACTGGATATTTGATTTATAGATTCAATTGCACTATAATAATAAAAGCATCCCCAAGCACGCTATGTTGTTTTGTTTTTTTCCTCATATGCTAATATCTACCTGGTCTCGTGGCATTTACATACCTGGACTCACTTCTCAGCGAGACACAAAATGCATACCAACAAGTACATCAGTAGAGTTACCAGAAGAAATGAACGCTAGAGGCAGTGAAACTCTGACACCTTTCATTCCTTTTCAGATACATTTACAGAGTTTCAGTTAATAAAGCGTAATTTTCACACAATTACTTCAAGGATATCATCGTGTTATGACTTAATAACAATATTAACATGCTGGGAGGTTTGAAAACTGATGCTTTCGAACGTTAGCATCGCACACATCCAGCTTCGTATGGGTTTCCGTAGGTTTACTGATACGACGTTGCACTTAGACGATGGCAAGCTCTGGATCTAATCCTGTGTAAGACAGTTTGACCAAACGGCTCGAATTTGGCTGAAAGGCAGTTGAAATGGCACGGCTGCAGGAATAAATGGTGGAATGATTTGGTGTTGGGCATGTTTTCCATTTTATAGAGCAACTCTTAGCAACAATCCACAGATATTTTAATTCTGAACCGCCGCGGTATGTAACTGAAACAGCGTAATAAAAACAGCAATAATAACCTATGTAACAATGTGTTGTTGTTTTTTTAAACTCTGGCAAAATGTGCTGTAAGGTACATAAAACTTGCACAAAAAGTGCACAATGGAACATTTTTCCATTGGGTAATATGTATATGCATATCCTTAGTTGTGCGCCATTACTACAAGACATGGCTCTTCACTGGATGATGGTTTGAAGTGGAAATGTTTTCCTTTCCTGCAGTCCGATCGGTGTCTCACTATATTCTTTATGCGAGATGGCGTCAGTTAATTTATCTTAGCTACATTTTAAATACACAAATTTTGTTTATATGAATGTAGCTATAACTACTTCAATTTTTTTTTTTTTTTTTTTTCAGTGTGGCCAATTCTTTCAGTGTCTAGTTCTCTTGTATGATAAGGACATTTTTTTTCGACGCCGTGCATCTTTTAAAGGTGAGGTTTTCTGGAGCTACATGCCCACAGGGACATCTACTGTATACCTTCTGCGACCGACTACAGCGACCTAAAACCTTACCACAGTAATCTTCAACAGGTTTAATACTCGACCCCAGGCAAAAGTTACAGGCTCGTTAGGCCATCCGTGCATAATGTCCTCGTTAACCAATAGTCACATTTCATCTGCTCTCGCTGACCCTATTAAAAATGTTTCTGCGGTCGTGTGCTAAGATGCTCCGAGCATGCGGCTCGTTATTTTCCAGAAGTGGGACAAATGACGGTAACCTGCTTGACAACCAGCCTGCCGCATCCAGGCGAGTTTGATTCTATCAGATTGCGTCCCGATGAGTAACACTTGAAAAACAAGGCCTCCTCCGAACCATTATATTCGCGATCTTGAATTATTCATGGCGGAGTTGGTCGTGCTGTTTCGGCGCTTTGTGAAACGACTGTTATTTTGGGAGGGACCGCTGGGTTTTGCACCACATAAGTAGTGATGTGAACGTGCTCTCGCTGAGCGATCCCCGCTAAAACATTAAAATATGTAAAGCGTCACTCAAAAGCTGTATGGATTACTCTCCATTTCAAACCTAAATGACTTGGGAGTTTGTTTCGTGACACTAGCCCCGAGAAGAGCTTATTAGAAAGCAGATTAGATTTCAAATGAAATACGGCCATACGTCTTCTGAAGAGTTTTGTTGTCTCGTTCATTACATTACTGAGAAATAATTATCTGGGGTTTTGGAGGGATAATGAAGGCATCACACTACTGTATTCATGTTAGCAAATGACTAGGCTAATTTAATCATGCTATGATCATTAGGACGGAGACGTATGGCATTCTTTATCGCATTTACCATTTTTTATTTTCATTGGGGTTTTGAGTTGTTTCTCCTACGGACACAAGCTATCCTCAATATGTAAAGATGTTGTTGGATAAGCACGACTTTGGAACATTACTTTTACACTAGTGATAATTAACTTTTCGCACGTTTTGCATCATTTGATTGCAACATTTACTTTTGAGGTGGAAAGTTGTTGGCTAATGTGTAGTCGCATCACTCGACCGATGAAGCGGCCTTTAAAGGGGACACCTCTGGGTGCACAATTCACTTTTACATAATGTTTGTATATAGAAGTGCGGTCACATTTTATATTAGGTGGCCTTAACTATTTACCTAAATTCAATAAGTATGGTGTACTTATGTTCTTATTGTATTGCAAAACACTTTTGCTGCTTTTGAGGTGCATACGGGTAAGTTAGGTATAAGGGACGGGTCAACAGTGTAATTATAAATGTAATTACAGAAATTAATTACAGATGTAATGTTTGTTTTTAAAACTACAAGTGCATTGTACCAAATGGTTACCACTCTACAGTGATGAAAATCCATAAATAACGTAAAGGATGAGAGTGAGTGTGAATGAATGAATGAATGTATGTGTTTTTTTTTTTTTTTATAATTTTAATTAAAATATGCCATTTTAAGGAGCATGTTTACTTCACGGAGGTGATTTCAGTTTGGGATCAAGTGGTCTTTGGTTAGGAGATCTTGTGATGCAGTTTAAAGTCAAGTTGGGGTTGACTGAGACCTCATACCAACAGTTAAAGGCCAGTTAAATTAGTTTCTTTCAATGCAATACCCTTTTTTTGGCATATAATTATGTATTTTTTATAGCAGCGATAGAAATATAATTTAAGATGGTAAAGCGTACGCATGTTTAGTTGAAGAATGTTTACTATTAGAAAAAGGCTAAGAAAAAAAAAGAATATTTTTGTAGCAACTGACGGAGCGCTGAATGCTGTATGCACACACAGCGTTGTCAAGGTAACATGAATTGTAAGTGGATTAGTTTTGTTTTTGATGGTAATCCGCCACCAAATACACCTAAATCCGTTTATGTCTGCGCAAATCATTTAACTCCAGTCTGCTTTCTGAATGAGGGACAACTCCAGGCAGGTTTTGCTAAAAAGTTCAAATTCAAGGATGGATCAGTGGCCGCTGTTAACGATCCCACTGCACCGCCATATTTATTATAATTATTTGCAAACTCTTTCTTAAAGTTAGGGACGGTGTGAGAAGAGCTGATTCGCATTTAAAGGCCAAAAAGCATTTTGGGAGTCAAATGGTGGGATTCATTGAGGGAATTTAACCAAAGTATGTTATAGACATTTAATGAAGGCACTTATGCGTCATACCAACCTGTGGAAAATGGGCGTCCAAAGTTCATGAATTATAGTAATGTTGAAATTTTCATGAATTAATTATTTTAATATGTAATCTGTATCGAAATGACTGACTGTCAAAAACCAACTAAACCAACTCATGCAGGAATTCCGCTTTAATGCGTTTCGGTCGATTTGATGATTTATTTATTCATTTTTGACACACGAACAGCAAGGAACCGCCCTGTCAATCTCCTTAATATAAATCTACCAGCCGCATTAGGTTATATACACACAATTACCAACTGATCTGTGTGATTAATAATAGGAAAAAATGAAACCCATCCAATTGAATGATTAAAAATCTCACGCTTTGATTTCATCTGAAATAGTACTAAAGCATTATTTATTTGACGGCTGAGCAGCCTCGGGCTCTGCGATGCGCTGCGCTACAGGTGGAGTATTGTTTGTGTTGTACAATAAAAAGGCTGATGACTGTTTTCACAATGACCTTTAACGCTGTGAGATCCGCTGGGGCTGCATCAAAAAAATCTTTATTTTGTGCGAGTAAACACACGCTGATAGGTGTTGGTACCACGCGAGAAGAAAATCCTATTGAGAACGTCTGGCCTTTAGAAAGATGCCTCTCTAAGGAAAATGTTTAAACTGAGATTACAAAAAATGAGAAATATCAAAAGGTGCACATCTCAAGATATTCATACGCAATACAGCCCATTTAGAAAGGTCATGATATGCTCTAAACCTCTGGGTCGATATGGTAATGGACTTTCTTACTATTTTTGTCGAACTATCAATTCTTTTCAGGCGCTTTGTCACTATTATAGATCATCAACAATGCTTTACTGTCTTTACTGTAAAATTTTCTGTTTGAAATGATCCAAACACACAAGTAATACTCAAAGATGTATTTGCAGCAATTATCACCAAGAAGTCTGAGGTGCAAAATTATTTCATGAAAATATCTTAGTGTGCATAAGTTTAATGCAACGCCTACAAGCTGAAACTACAAGTTAGTTCGCCCACTCTGCCTCTCCACAGCTTGACAAGGCTGCATTGAACTCCATTCTCATCCTGGCGTTCACTTTTTTATAATATGCATTTAATTATTTTTGTTTTCATAGTCCATTCTGTCTGTTTTTGTACACCAGGGCAGCAGTTATGCACCATCATTATTTGCAGTAATTGGTTACTTGTCACAGAGTGATAATTTCATCTAAATTTTGACCGGCAGATGTGTGAACTGCTCATTATTAAGAAGGAGACGGAATGAGAGAAAAGGGAACTGCTAATGTGATGGGGGAAGCGTATCAGAAAATCTCTCAGACAAGGTAACCATAGTTACTGTAGAGCCGAGAAGAATAAAACTCCTCCGAGAGCGAAAAACAATGGAATTAAAACCTTTTTTTCTGAAGCGTGTGTAAAGATTGCAAACGACTGCCAGAGTGACTTCTTCTCATTTGAGATTGAATGTTGAAAGCTATAGGATGTCTCGATGGCCTTGTTCTTTTCACATGTGCATCTGTGGAAGGAACATGACAGTCGTGACATTCACTGGAAGATTGTCATAATAAATGATGATAAATGATGGGTGCAACCCTGAATTTTAGCCTTGAGGGAAAAGTGCATGAGATGCGCGGTCCAGCACCGTGTTCGGTGTCTCACATTATGCTAATTGTGTGTAGGTATAGTGCCCTGGACCAACCACAACAGCAACCGTATGTTGGGTCTGGATGCCCCTTTAAGGTTCTTTACCTGCCCGAAGACAACTCAATAATTCAAGACTCAATAAGAGACACGAGAATTTGTTCCAAATGTGTAACTTGCAAGTGACGTCGCTTCAGTTGCAAGGGAAGCAAACTGTTTCCAGCTCTCTTCAGTTTGCTTCTGAAACGCAGCCCCTCACACATCTTTATTTATACATAAAGAAAAAGCCACCCCCATAAAAAGGTTACAATAGGGCACATTCCTTTCTTGTGGGTGCTTGATCCTGATTAGATATCATTTAGGCGGAATCTGCTTGGGGGTGAGTTCAGCAAGAGTTCATCAAGGTGTCGGCTCTGGACAGTGTCCTGTCCTTTGTGAGCGTGTTGCTCTTTACACACACACACACACACACACACAGAAGTTCTTCAAAACCATATTGATATATGAGACAATAATGTCAATAAAAGTACAAAACAAGAATAGTAGTTCCAACATTTCCCTCCTGTTTGACATTATTACACAATGATCATCAGAAACCTCCACTTCTCTGCAGTCTTACTTCACTGTACAGGGGAGCCCTTTGAACCCCTAGCCTACCATATTCCCTGCCTGACAGGGGCTCTTTCCCTTTTCTTCCTGTCCCTCGGGCCTCCTGCTGTAGCAGAGTGTAAGACACAATTGTGTTAGCAAGCATTTTTTTTTGTAACATTGATCTGATACAAGGGATTACACAGGTCCTGAATAAACAAAACAAAATCAAAACAACAATGATAGAAGCACAGATTTTCAAAAGATTTTTCCACCAGCTTCCTGAATTAAGCCATGACAGGGGATCCCACTCTGATCCCACTCTACTATCTCTGGCCATTACCAACTACAAGTTGGGAATGTACGTACAACAGCTTTCCACATCCACTCGTCCGGGTGGCTGTCTGTCCATCTTTTCAGTCTCACAATGTTCCTTTTCACAGTTTCGATGATGATGGTGAGGAGGGCAGCAAAACCTACTACACACCCGAGTCCACTTACCACCCATTTGGGTTGGGGAACCCTGAGACCCATAGCTGGGAGTGAGGGATTAGTTGGTTTCTTCAGCAGCCAAAGGTTTTGATACCGGCCGACTTCCACCCTCACTCGAATCCCAGGCGTTCAGCAGTTTACAGTGGCTCTGGTGAATCCACGTGGCTTTCTCAGCGATTTTCAATGCCGTGGGTGTGGTCAGGAATACAGTATACGGCCCCTCCCACCTTGGTGACGACCAGTTCTTTCGTTTGATGACTTTCATCAACATGCTGTCACCCGGTTTCACCTTTTGATCCTGTGGAGACAAAGGAGTATCTGGCAGGCCATTTGCACCTGCAACATCCATCAATTTCAGCATCTTACTCATAGCTTTTGCTACTGTCAGTGCGTCAGCCTGCTTGCTTGGTACAATTTCTACCCATTTAGAAAAGGGTCAATCAGGACCAGACAATATTTATACTGTTGACATGGTGATAATTCAATGAAGTCCATGTGAATAAATTGAAAAGGGTGTTCTGGTGTTGGAAATTTACAGCGCTTAGGCCTAAATTTCCCTGTGAGTTGTGTTTGCAGCAGATCAAGCATGATCTACAAAAATTTTTTGAGTAATTTATAAAGCCTGGTGCATAGAAGTATTGTTCTACCCTGTGCACCATCCCTCCTGTTGACACATTCGCTTGCCTATGTGTCAATACTGCAAACTGTTTTAAAACAAACTTCGTGATGAACATATTTTGCCTTTATATCTATAAAGTTAATTTCTCAATTCATCCCCTTCTTTGATCCACAGTTGTTGCTCTGTCTTAGGTTTCAGTGGTAATACCTTTACCAACCTGCACAAGGTCACCTATCAGGGCTAAGACCTGGGCCTGGGCTGTCTTAGACTTCCTATCTTTTAACACCTCTTGAGCTTGTGCAGCATAATTCATGATGGGTGTTACCCCATCGGTGGGTGTATTAACATTGTGCTTTCTAATAAAGCTGGAGATTGGTGGTAGAAAACCAGTGAGGAGGGCCTGCTTTAGGTGCTGTTGATAAGGGCTTGCTGCATCATCATTTATTGGTATTCCACTATTAGCTTGGAATACGGTTTCCATTCTTGATCTGTATTCAGATACATCTTCACCTTCTTTCTGTCTACACTGTGCTATTTTTGCATAGTCTGGCCTAGTAGCCAAACCAGTGGTGATTCTCAGGCATACTGCATCAAATGCATTAGTTAAAACATTTGAATTGGGTGCTAATGTTTCACCTCCAGCATTCTGTCCAGTATAGTCTCCCCTTACGGCTCCATATCGATGTTTCAGACCCATTCTCAGCACCATATTTATTTCTGTTCCATTCAAATTGTAAGTGGTGACCAACATTTTAAGGTTATCTACCCATTGTATTATGTTATCGAGAGGACCTAGTCCATCGACTGCCTCTTTCAGCTCATTTTGGGACCAGGGCCTATAAACCAACATGCATCTATTTTGGTCCCCATTCACTCCAAAATGAGGATTTGGGACCTGAATGGATGGGTAAAATTGACCCTGATCATGTTGGGGTATGTATGGTGGTGGGGAAGAGGTCCTTTACTATAGCCATATTTCTGTTCATGTGCATGTAAAGCACTGACAGATTCATCATATGATGTTTGTTTGGGGCTAAATGCAGCATTTGTTGCAGTACTAGGGGTCCCTATATCTTTCTTTGTGTCATCTGTGTGTATTGTTTGTTCTGTTTCATTCTGTATTCTGCGTATTTGCTCTATTCTTTGTTCCTCTCGTCGTGCCTCCTGTGCACGTAGTGCGAGAGGTCGGCCCACTATGTCACCTGGATCTTCTTTTTGTAATGCACAAAACTGAGCCTTTTGATTTACTTTTCTCTCCCTCTCCTGAGATCTTTTTCCAGCCTGCTCTAACCATTTCATTGCTTCAATTATTTGTAATTCGTACACCGAGCTTTTACTTCCCTTTTTTAATGAGATGCATATTGTCAGTGCCTCAACCAATCTACTGCACTCAGGCAGAATTAACTTGCCTTGAAACCATGGATATTTCTTTGTCCATTCCACCAGGTATCTGCAGCTACCCGGGGCATATGTTTCCATGAATTTAGCATCTCCTGACAGTTTACTGTTATCGTTCCCCATTTTTAGGTATGATTCAATGATAAACCACACGTTGAATGAAATCGTCCACTATACCAAGCTTCTACAGGCTCTAATAGTCTGCGGGTATAGCCGTTTAACTCAACCAGTTTTCTCAATTTTGAATCATACCACCCCTTTAAATTCTATGTGAAAGTCACTGTTTCACGATAATGTGAAGAAAGATTCAACTAGTGACTTTTCCTAATGTTCCTCTTTAATTTATTGATTTCCTTGTAAAATCAATAACATACATACTATCATTCATACCATTCACACAAAATTTTCCTCAGTCGACGACAAAACGTATCTAACGTTTTGCTCAGAAATTTTAATCTGTTGCGGAACTGACATCTAGCCGGGCATCTAGCCTCGTCCGGGCGAAACTTATCGCTGTGTAACTAACACTCAATCAGAAAAACACTGAGATGTAGGCATCTAGCCTTATGAGTCGACAACAAGACGTATCTAACATTTTACACAGAAATTTTTATTCTATTGCAGCAATCAGAAGAAAAACACTGAAATGTAGACATCTAGCCTTATGAGTCGACAACAAAGACGTATCTAACATTTTACACAGAAATTTTTATTCTGTTGCAGCAATCAGAAGAAAAACACTGAAATGTAGACATCTAGCCTTGTGGGTCAACGACAAAACGCATCTAACGTTTTACTCAGAAATTTTATTCTGTTGCGGAACTGACATCTAGTCGGGCATCTAGCCTCGTCCGGCGAAACTTATCGCTGTGTAACTAACACTCAATCAGAAAAACACTGACATGTAGACATCTAGCCTCATGGGTCGGCGACAAAGCGTATCTAACGTTTTACTTAGAATCTGTTGCGGAACTGACATCTAGCCGGGCATCTAGCCTCGTCCGGAGCGAAACTTATCGCTCAGTGTAACTAACACTCAATCAGAAAACAGGCATCTAGCCTTGTCCGGGACACAACTCTATTGCATGCATTCAAACAACGATTTATAATTACCTGATTAGCGCTGAGATGTCTTCTGTAAGTGGTCACCGTCAGACAGCGCAGAGAAGTAGATTTTTGCAGACGGAGATTCACTGACCTCCCACGAATTCACGAGGGAGGATTTTAGACAGGCGTCTATTGCCCGACTCTGCGCAGAGATATTCTCTCAGGTCCTCTCCGTCCTCCTCTTCTCCGATCTGCCATGTTGGTAACCGGGCGGAAACACCAAATTAATGTTGGGTCTGGATGCCCCTTTAAGGTTCTTTACCTGCCCGAAGACAACTCAATAATTCAAGACTCAATAAGAGACACGAGAATTTGTTCCAAATGTGTAACTTGCAAGTGACGTCGCTTCAGTTGCAAGGGAAGCAAACTGTTTCCAGCTCTCTTCAGTTTGCTTCTGAAACGCAGCCCCTCACACATCTTTATTTATACATAAAGAAAAAGCCACCCCCATAAAAAGGTTACAATAGGGCACATTCCTTTCTTGTGGGTGCTTGATCCTGATTAGATATCATTTAGGCGGAATCTGCTTGGGGGTGAGTTCAGCAAGAGTTCATCAAGGTGTCGGCTCTGGACAGTGTCCTGTCCTTTGTGAGCGTGTTGCTCTTTACACACACACACACACACACACACACAGAAGTTCTTCAAAACCATATTGATATATGAGACAATAATGTCAATAAAAGTACAAAACAAGAATAGTAGTTCCAACACCGTAGTATAACAAACTTTTATGGTAGGTCTAGAGAGGGTCATATTTATCAGTAGCATAGCTTTACTCTGTATTGTGTAACACAAAATACTTACATTTACAATTTTATTTATTTTAAGGGGGGACTGATGTGATTGACGTGATGAGAGTGTGATGAAAAGAATTAAAAAATAGAGATCTGTTGATGGAATTACTGTAATTAAGATATCGGCCAATAACCGGTTAAAGGTTGTTCTTAAAAGCAATTCTGTCTTGATCCATTAAACATTAAAACCGGTCATGTTTGATCGCCTGAATCACCCATAGTTCACAGTTTCACAGTTTACTTTTCGCTATTTATTTGTAGAGCAAAAAGAGACAAAAATTGGAAAGAGTTTTGTGCTTTTGTTCTTTTTGATAACAGACAAAGCTAAAACAATCAAATAAAGTCCAATGTATTGCAAAATTTGAACAATGAATGTAGTTTTGATGCTCTTAAATGTGATGTGAGTGGTGCAGGAAGGAGCAAACAAAGGTGAAGAATGAGATATACATCTCTCTATCTAATACACACATCACACGTATACATAGATGAGATCGGACGACCAAACACTGAACAGCATGAAACTTATAAAGAGGAGAAAATTACTTTATTAAATGACACACACCCCAATATATGCATGTGGGATGGTGACGGGATGGCAAGAGGCTGGCAGGAATTATATGAAGACAACACTGGAGGAGGTTCAGGTGGAGGACGGACACCCGGGAGAAGGACGATTAACAGAGTCCAGGGTGGTTCAGATGGAGGGATCCAGGCCACAGTCATGATGGCAGCACATGGAGAAGCCATGATAAAGCAATGGGCGCTAAATCCCGGGGGCCGGAGCAGGTGGAGGAGGAGCCCAAGGCAGAGGGAGCTAAGAGCCATGGTAGAGCCGACGGGTCTGAGAGCCGATGGGGAGTCCGGGACTCAGAGGCTGGAGGCAGAAATGAGGGATCATCCAGCTATGACACCAGTGGAGACTGGCAGACCCGTGGCGAAACTAGTGCACAGATGGTGGGCTGACAGGTGACGGCGATGTAGGAGACAGGAACTGGTGGAAGGGTTTTTGTGAGCCTCCTTTGGGCTAAACTCAATGAGGGCGCTTTCAAGGAGCCGCCAATGAAAGGCACGGGCACTGGAGTATTGGAGTCATCAACTTCAGCTCAGTTTCCCATTCAATGAGATCCTTTTCTTGCAGCCCCAGATGCATCATGAGCTCCACTATGCATGCTCGTCCTCCTTGGCTTTTTCCCGCAATGGTGAGCTCTGTTGTCAGATCTGTCTCTAGACTCTGGGTCCGGAGTGGGACTGCTGCTGTTGTCTCCAGTTTCGAGGACCTTCCCCAGACCTACCCACACACAGATGATCGAGACGAGATCGGATGACCAAACACTGAACAGCACTGAACACCTAAACATAATGAAACAATCAACAGAAGAGAGAAACTAGGTCACAAGAGCACATGGGGAATGAAAACAAACCAAACAGTCCAGGGGTGTGACAGCGTGACGAATCGCTGTAGAGCACTTCTCTTTGATACGGTCTTGAAAAAAACATGCATGAACATCAGAAGGCACATTTAAATATGCATTGCAACTTACTGACGTGTATAATTTTAGACGTGATCAGTCAAGTGTTTCATTGTAAATAATGGGTTATCTGTATCGTTTAGAAATCAAGGATCGGTGCAACCCTACTCTATGCTACTAGTACCGTACTAGAACTGCAGTACTTCTGCTTTTTCATAACAGTTGTGAACTATGCCCCGAGTTCATCTGCGTCCATGGTGCTCTTGATTTTAGTAGTATTTTTTTCTGTTTGTTCTAGGGTTGGTAATAACATACCATTATAAGAAATTGTTTTAGAGAAATAAGCAACTAACCCTTTTTTTTCTGTGTGCAGTAGTTCATTTTAATATTACTCAGTACTAATGTGTAATTACAATCACCTTTTAGAATGTAATTTTACATAAAAACATTATTTCTAGGAAAATATTGAAAGTATAAAGGTGTGTTGGTGTGGGTAATGAAGTGATGTATGCATAAAAAAACAAGGCTCTGACTGACCGAATTAAATGCTAAAATCAATCGGAGACACAGTCACTTTGCATTTGTCTTACTGACGGATATATCGAGTGTAAAGGGAAAATCATTTTTAAATGTCATAATAAAGTGTCACATACTATTATACACTTATCACTATAGCATCTAGGCAAGGTTGCCAAGTCTGTGATTTTTACATGGGAATTGGGCGACTTTTATACTGTTGCTGTGGGATGTTTTTAGTCCATGGGTTAAATCCGTTGTTGGGTTAATCTCCCCCACGATTTGACTAGTTTTTAAGAGGAAGCAGGCTGGTTTTGTTTCGTTGACTTGGCAACCCTGCATCTCATGCATGCACATCTAGCTATTTGTTTTCCCAAACCGATTCAAATATAATGATTAGTTGGTTTTTAAGGGTAAATAGTGGTACAGTGTTACTACAAATACTGAGGTGAAATGTCCCCTTTGCTAAAACACCCATAACCATTCAAGAGAGCAAAGGTGAGCTTTGTGGGACACGTCATAGGTCCTCACTGAGGCTCAGTCATCTTCTCGCGTCTGTCTCATCTCCCCGCAGCAAAGACAATTAGTCGCCGGCTCTCCACTGCCCTACAGTAATATTTTTCCACTTCATCTGCATTGGACTCATCACACAAAGCAGATTTTCAAGTGAGTTGAGATTTAAAAATTTTCCATTAGAGCGTGAGAGCGAGGGATGTGGAAGAAAGAACACAATTCCACGTGCGTTTAATATGCAGTACAAAAATGTGTGGGTGTGCGTTTTGCTAATTAGTGGTGCGTAGTGGTTTAGCTAATTTAAGGCAAGAATCACTATTACTAGGCAAACCCATAATCAGAGGCGCAATTACAATAAAGCAGATATACTACAAAGTACAGTCACAGAGTATCACGCAGGGTTGCCAGGTCCCAGGACATTTTTAAACCAAACCCAGTCGTCCAAACACAGTTAACAGCTGCATAATTTCAATTTCAATACAAGGCCTTAAAATAAATGGGTTTTCTTTTTGATGAATTCTCTGCTTTAAATAGTATATGAATGATTTTAGCTAGACTTGTTTATATGTAGTATGTCTATTTAATTGGTTGTATAGTTTGAGCACTTTAATTCTTCCTTTTTTATTCTTTGATTTTTAATTATCATCACTTTGTACAAATACATTTTTTTTTTAAAATGTGAGCAATAAACATGAATAACCCTGTCACAGTGTGAGACCCGGCGCCGCCAGGTATTCATTTCAATTACACATCTGTACAAGGGTCTCTTTTATTTTTCTGCAAAAACGCTTTCTGTAGTCAAAAACCAATTTGCAGTCATAACTTTTCTTTTTTTTGCATCGCCACAGCTTGTGCGTGGGTTACAGCATTTTATTTTAATAAAATACAACAAACTAAAATAAAATACAGACACATTATTTGATCACAAGTGGCCCTAGATGACAATTAAAATCCCTCGCGCAACACCTTTCAAATCTGCATTTTATCCAAACCTTCATTTAAAGCTAATCTATAAAAGGAACGCTTAATTACAGCGTTGCAATGACGCTTGTGATGTCCTCCTGGCTGGCAGAGGCACGCAAGCGATTCTTTCCACTGCAGCGCGAGTTACCAGGCATGCTGTGTTACTGCTGCATTGAGAGGAATGACAAGAGAAATTTCACAGCGTTCTCGCTGGATGGATTAGCTCTCTCTGTGCAGCGGGCCGACTGAAAGCTGGGGTCTCTGGATGGGAGGGGGTTTAGCCGAGCCTCGCTTGTCTGAAACAAAGTCACCCTGCTGGAGCAATTTGTTCTAGCGGTCTTCTGTCAGTCACAATAAGAGGCGTACAGGTTGACAAGTATAGTTTAAGGTTTAATTACTGAAGGACCCGAAGCCAAAGAGACAGTCTGGGTTGACTGCGTTGGTGTCACGGGAAAACAAAGACACTGTTGAGGGTGCCAGGATGAGGACAAACCTGCAGTCAGAGACGTCTTAAACATCTCTATCGCTACTTCTGCTCTTTCCTTTCATCCCCTAAACCAGGGAAAGTGGTGTTTGTTACAGTTCCAGCTTATTACACACGCACACACACACACACACACACACACACGCACAAACACTATATAATTATTTTTTTTGTATAATTGAATCCTCTGCCGCAGGTCACCCCTTTTATCATCATGTAGGTCCTCTGTTGCTTTAAATAAGAAACCCTTGGTGTTAATACGCCGATGCCAGATCTGTATATTTTAGCTGTGATTCAGTTATATATTGGGTAATTATATCGCCATTATTGCACATGTGTTAGGGTGTCATTTCTTTTTCAGATTAAACCGTCACAACAGTATTATTCACACATTTGAGCCCAGACCCTGCCCTCAAACCTACCATTTGTCAAAAAAACACAAGTTATAACAGATACTAGGATCATTATTCAAAAAGGATTGATTTCTGACTTCATAGTAAACTTGCCTAGATGGGTATAATTTATGTTTTTCAGATTAAAAAGCGGATAGTGGTTCATTAAAGACACGAGAAACATCCTCATGTACCTCTATGTGGAAATTCATCAGGATTCTTCTGTTGATTTATGAGCTTCAGCGTCAAACACAAACCACTCAAAGCTGAAATACTGTACATTTTCAGAAAGTTAATTTGATTCAGCCTGCTATTTATAAGACCGTAAGGTTTGTGACTGTCAGACGAGACATTTCATTCACTTCATTTGATAACATAATCAGAACTGTAACTGTACAATTGAATTATGTTAGCTTGGCATTAAATATCAAGTTAAGCTGTTAAAATGCCCCTTCAGATGTTTTCTAAAGAAGATTTTAAGATTTAGAAATATTGTTTCTAAAGAAAATTGTGGATTTGATTTGATTAGATTTTTATTATTATTATTATTATTATTATTATTATTATTATTATTAAAAACATAAAAGCATGAGAATGAATATAGAAGTGATAAAGCATTGTCCAGTCATCTTTTTTTTTTTATTCTATCTTTTCAAACCAAAATTGAGATATGAGATTAATTAACTGATATAGAGACTGTGCTCAACAGCCATCTCTAAGAGATTCTGCTAACATGCACAAATTTCCTAGGGTTGTCATTGGCCTGTGTGTGTGTGTGTGTGTGTGTGTGTGTGTGTGTGTGTGTGTGTGTGCCTCATGCCACCTGCACAGATGCCATGATATGCTTTGAAGGATATCTTATGCTGTAAAGTTTCCGTTCGTGTCTTTCCCGCTGCCTTATAGACAGTCATCCACGTCTAAGACGGCCCAAGCTGCTGACATCAACATTGTCACACATTAAGCGGGCCTGAGCGCAAGGACAAGGTGAATTAGCCCCTATATTGAATTTCCAGCATGTTGCACAAGCCTGGAATACCAAAGCTCTGAAGTCACACAGTTCAGGACCTGAGGAGATTATTCTATTTGGCCAAATGCACTTAAAACTTATGACAAATCATGCAGACCTTTGAACCTGAAAGCTACTTCGTAAGCTCATTATACCGTGATTTAAAGTCTCTTTTTGTTTTGAAGCTGGCACGTGTGGCACAGATGCTCTCGGGATGCAGGTCTTTCATATTTCAGATATTACCTTTTAATGTAAATAAATATCAAGACGGCCCCCATGGGAATCACGACATCCTCCCACGGAATAAAAAAATACTTCTTTTTTTTCCTCTGAATTGAGCAATGCAAACTCTCAGTGCTAGTTATAAGTCAGAATCCCAAGATAATACAGTTCTGACTTCTTTTTTTCTCTCTCAGTTTCGACTTCTTTCCAGTTCTGATACAAAAATGCAATTTTCTTACAAAGTTTCTCACAATTCTGACTTTCTAACTGTATAACTCTGAATCAGAATTGCAAGATGTAAACTTCTGACCTCTTTTATAGAACTTTATATCTTGCAATTTTATTTCTTGCCACTGTGAGTTTATATCTCTCATTTATGAAGTGCAATAAATTAATTAATTAAATCTGAAAAATTAGTTCAGAAATGGGCCTCCATAAACTCAATGAGATATACAATGTAAGAATATGTCTGCAAGGTTTTAGTGGAGATTTAATTTTGCTACAAAATATTTTTTTTTGCAAAACAATGAATTGCAATCAAAAATCCCGTTCTCTTCCTTTAAGCCCCAGTCTTGTCCTTTTGAACAGTGCCTGAAACTGTGTATTATGAGTTTATTTTGCCTTCTTTATGATGCATTTCTTTGTTTTCTACATTTGCAAGCCGCTTTGGGTAAAAGCATCGGGTAAATGAATAAATGTAAAATGTAAATGAATGTGTGCAACACTTTCTTCAGATCCATGTTTTAGGTGCTTTCTGTCCCTGTGATCTCAAACATGCAACTCTGAGAATATCATCACGGGAAAAGACAAGGTAAACGAAACCCTTCATAATGTTAGCTTATTATTCAGAAGTATTTTGTGGTGTCCGCTGGTCAAATGATTGTAACGTCCCTCTCCTCTCTCGTTTCTGATGACTCCTTGCTAGTTTGTGGTCTCGTCGTGTGTCTCTCGGGAGTTTGGAGGCGAGCTCTCGATCGTGATGTAATTCCACAAAGTCTATTTCCTACAAAGAGTGTGAGTGAGTGAGTCAGCTACATGCAACACGGAAAACCTGCAGCAAAAAGTCTGGAATAAGTCAGCTCCCCGTTCTGATTCACGGACCGGTTTCAGTCGTTCCGCACTCGACCTGGTTTGCATATATTTCTCAGATTTTCTATGCAACTTCTCACCTCGGAAATGACCTAGAATTACATTTCTGTGTTGTGCAGCATTGCATCTTTTGAGAAGTTACTGTTTTCTTAAACCCGGCCTCGGTGCAGTGCATGCAGGGGTGTTTAATAGGCGTATTATTTAACCTTCTTCGGGCGGTGAAGGTGAGGGTGAACCAGGACACAGCTGTTTAAGATCCTGCTAAACAGAGCAATCAGAGATACCTTCACAGATGACCTGAGATTAGCTGCATACTGTACTGTAACACACAGATTGCTCTATTGAACGGGCTAATGGGAGCTAAACAGCGTTTCATTGATCTTTAGCTGATCTGTACGAAGGTCTGGGATTTCATCATTTTGGCTGATTTCAGAATGATTGAGGACTCTAGTAAACCGTGGGTGTCGAAGTCACGTCACCAGATTAAATCCAGCGGCTTTTATCACGCGCAATCAAAACATCCATCTATTACTATATATTCACTTTGAAACTATCTTCACTTCATTTTGACCATGTATCATTTCGAGACTTTCGATTTTCTGGTGGTTGTTGTTGTTTGTTGTTTTTCAGAATGCCCAAGATGTTGTTTTTCCATTTATAAAAATAAATAAATAAATTGTTTTCCCTGCCAGCCTCCAAAAATAACAAAACATTATAGACTCAACTACTTACAAGAGAAAAAACGACAACATAAAAACCATGTCAATTTCAAATCATTACTATAATGTAAAATTATATTATAGTGAAATATACTTAACCTCTTTCTCCACTGATGCTTTTACATTGTGCATACAGACTAAATAATAAACAAAAACATTGAATAATAATATTATTAATAATATTTTTATTATAATGTATAATAATAATAATAATAATAATAATATAATAATAATAATAATAATTTATTATAATTATTATTAATAATAATAATACTGTGAATAATAATAATAATAATAATAATAATAATAATAATAATGTATTATAATTTATTATTATTATCATTAATAATAATAATAATAATAATAATAATAATAATAATAATAATAATAATAATTTATACTACTACTACTACTACTAATTATTATTATTATTATTATTATTATTATTATTATTATTATATTATTATTATTATTATTATTATTATTACAATTCTAAATATTTCAGTTTCGCATTGAATTTCTGGTTTCTCGACTAATTTTCTTTTGAAGTAACTTTTTATATTACGGTATGTTAATTTGGGGTAAATCTCGTTGAGAACATATATAACAATAAGAAATACATAAACAAAACATTTTGTAAGCCTGCGCCGACAAGTTTAAGAAACCGAAGGAGCCTTAAGACTTTCTGAAATCAAAAAGCATTGCTTGTTTCCTTTTCACGCTGGGTCTGCCAGATAAAATTAGCGACTCATGAAGCAGAACATCTGGGAGAGTGTTTTTAAAAAGATCCCAACAACTGACACGGGAACTTCTACAGCTTTATGGATTTTTTGATTGGTGTGATGAAACGTGGAAAGACACGGATGCTTTCATGCAGGGAACAAGCCTCTCACTGAATAAACTCAATTTCCACAAGCAATACAGCAGGACGCTGCTGCTAGCATCACAGCTAATAAGAAAGCTAAGAAGTAATTTGTTCTTTCCCCAAGAGGTGAATATTCTCATGCTTTTTTTTTTTTTTCTTGTCGGATACCATTTAACATATAACCCCAGAAAAATCCCCCGAAGTGATTATTCCTATGGTTACTAAATAATTGAGAAAATGTTTCATGGAATATTTGAAAGAAAGTAAGAAACGAGTATGAAAGTATTTGTTTATTTCCATCAGGTCTGTCTGTATATCTGCGGTCTCGCTCTGGACTGATGTGTTTTCATGCTCCTGTATGACGGTGAAAGCCATTAGCATGCTGCTATTCTGATGCGTTTAGAAAGTAAGGAACGACATTGATTTTTCCTCTCCCACGTATCGGCTCCATCGTGACGCATGATGTTCTGCTAATGTATCCGTCATTATAGAGACATATCACAGGAGACGAGCACCGCGGCTTTCTGGGGCAGTCGGATATATCTGCTTTTATTTACGCTCACTGTTTGTCATATTTAAACATTCAAAACGGAGCGAAATGCAGTATTTTGGAGAACTGAGTAAAGTATGATCGTTTTTCACACGCTGCTACACAGAATCCTAAAACATGGTACAGTGAGATGCTGCAGCGTCCGGGAAATAAGAGTTAATATCTAAAAATGACAAAGCTTCTCCTTCGTGTGAGATCCAAGTAAACTCTTCAAAACGAGAGACCTGGGATGGCATTGGCGGTTGATTGTTCTTCACGAATGACAGGAAGTGTTTGGCCTGCAGTGTGCGTCAGGACGGTGTAGATTAGACGGAAATGAAGTTGGCAGCCTTTGGGGAAACAAAGAACGGCGCCTGAATTAAACATGAACAGGCAACATTAAAACAATGCCATTTGAATTTTTCCATAAAACATTGAATGAACGTATTCATGGATTTTTATTTACAGATTTTTAGTTGACAAGTCGCTTGCCATGTTTTTGGTCGAATTCAGCTCTGATTAAAGAACTTCTTTATTTTTGATGGGATTTGATGACTGATGCCATAAAATGTAATTACAACAACAGTTAATATCAACTAATAAGTATACTCTCATTCCTCATTCTTACTATATATATGTATGTATATATATATATATATATATATATATATATATATATATATATATATATATATATATATAATAATTTGAAACTTTAAAAAAGCCTTTACATCATCAAGGTGCATCCATCAGGTGAAGGTTAATGACAAAAGAGTCACTGACCTATTCTTGGGTGTATTTAAACTTCTCTATAGAAAACAGAAAGCGTTTTCTAGATCCGTGTCGCTCCATAAAGTGCAGATGTTGCAGTTATCTCTCGGTATGAAACGTCAACTGTTAATAAAACGATCCATGACGCATTCAGGAACGATTGGCCCATTTTATCAAAAAGAAAAAAAGCTTGCTCTCTGAGTGAAAAAAATCTTTTGTTGTTCTGGCTGTGACTGTTCGATGGCTTTCATCCATTCAATGAACTCAATCCAGTACACTACAGCAAATTAATAACAAAGCAACATTTTTTTTAATTAATAGAGTAACACTTTGAAATATGTCTCGGCTTCCTTTCTTTTAGTGTCATGCAATGATAATGTGTATAAAATAAATAAACGAATAGATTCTTCCGTGTTTCTGTCCATGACCACGTTTGGCCACAGTCTAATCTGACTCTGAAGCCTGCCTTTACTAACGAGTTGAACTCGAACACTTCTGTCACATTCAGTGTGCGTTACTGAGAGCAGAGCTGAAGATCGGAGCGTGCAGCTTTTTCTAGTAGAGGTGAAGTCTTTGCTTTGAAAACTAAATATAATAACTGTACTCTCACCAGTTATTGGTCACACGTTGTCTTAAGGTCCAATGCTTGCTGCTGTAGGAAGGTCGATGTTAAGTTGAGGTATGGGGTAGGATAAAGCATGTAGAAGCGCTGGTGAATAGTCGACAGAGTTTCTATAATAAGCAGTTTATTAATATTGAGAATTGATGCAAAAATGCTTTTCGCTGCCAATGTCTCGTGCCGTCATTTAGCTTCGTTTAAACATCTTTAACAGTGGATGCTCTGAAGAAGTTGTTTACATGACATCAATACAGGCATGCATCGGATCTTCTCTTTAAATATGATCTGTTCAGTCAGACTGTTTATTCCCTTTAATGTCACATTCTTCAGGTAAAAATAGTCATTGACTCTCGCGCACACACACACACACACACACACACACACACACACAAACAAATACTTGAAGGTTAATATACTGCGATGCGACATTATGCACGGTGAAATGCTGATATAAAATTATTATGAATATCAAACGCACACATAAATAAACAGGTATATGCGTGGAATGTGAAATCAAGGTATCGGCTGACCTTAACGGCCCTGAAGACTTTGCATAACCAGCATGTTGATTAAGATTAATTGGTGTAATCTTGCGCATGCAAATGTGTTCATTGTTAATCAGCAGTGTTATTGAGCTGTAAAATACACCATTTAGCACTTTGATCCATGCAATTTCATAGCAACACGAGGGAACTAGTCAATAAGGCCAAAAAGTCAGTGGGCAGTCAGTCTCATGTGGATAATAAAGCCTGATGATTGCACGGCATCACCAAGTTAAGCTAGTGAGGTGTATTATTAAACTTACTGTAGGCTGAACAGATGTGAGCGCATATTTTATTACAGGTCATTATGACGGGATTGTGTTATTAAACTGGGGCTACGCCTGCAGGCAGTATTGACGACTCCTATGTTTCCAAACCCAAGCTTAACTCACAAAGCGCTCTAGCTGGGACAACGGCATGGACTGAAATGATCCGTGTCTAGCTGAAGAGTCGATGTCAATGAGACAAAACCCTGGAGGTCAACATTTTGATAGCTTTGGTGGTTTGCTGATGCTGGGAGATATAGTATAGATGGAACAAACGGTCCTGTATTATTGTGTTCTCGTATTGCGAGCAGCTTACAGCAATAAAGCATCTGCACTGCCATATTATAAAGTCTCAGGCGCATTTATCATTGCTTTGCAAAATCTATTAATTCCACTAAAAATGCGTGAGATTAAAATGAATTTGAAAGCGACATCTTTGTGAATTTTGGTGTACGTAAAAGTACCAGAGACAGTGTCATATTGTGGCTAAGTGACGGCTGAAGGGTGTTATTAGACACTTATTCCCAGTACGGCATGCCTACGGTACCTTATCGCTTTTATAAAATGGTTACTGCACAATAAAATATTATACCAAAAATGATGAATTTATAGCATATGTAACTTAAATGCTACGCTTCGCTGAAAAATAGTAACCTCGACCTCCAGTTCTCTCTCCAGTTTCTCCAGTTCTACACAAAACGTCGGTAATTTATATTTATTTATTTATTCGGGGTCTTCAACCAATCGAGTCTTGATCTCTACGCCATATTTAATCAACATGGGAACGTGCAGTTGTCTCAAGTCAATCCAGCCGTCATCAAATGTGCATGTGCGTTCAATTAGCAATACAGGAATTGGCAAAATCAGAAGATCTTGCATAATTCATTTGATCCAACATTTGATAAGCAGCACGCTAGGAAGAGGAGCGAGGCTAGGTTTGTTAGATTATTATGTATCTACAATACTGACCTATTTTGAGGAAAGTGCTGAAGGAATGTGAAATGCGTTTGAACTTTCAATTAGATGGAAGCTAGTGTTGAGATCAGTGCTGCACAGCTTCTGTAATCCCATTACTTTTTCAAATAATACATTATTTTTTAATTGACTAAATAAATAAACTCACCGACAGCTTGAGACTTAATTCATTTCACAGTTGATGTGAATACATCAACATTTTTGATTGTTTTTGTTATTAAAAAGCATTAAGCAAGCCTAGCCCCAATGATAGAAAATTAGTTACATGAAAAAGTAACTAAGTAATGCAATTAGTTACTTTTTTTATGAAGTGATATATATAATATCGCTACACATATCATTAATATATATTAAAGAAAAAATGTGTTAATTTATTAAATATAAATATATACAAATGTGGGTAGAGTACCTAAAAATAATATAATAAAATAATTAATAGTCTTAATTGTTAATTAAGACAAAAAAAATGATTGGATTAAAAAATAAGCAAACAAATAGTTACTAGTTACTTTAGGTAATATAAAGTATATTTTTATATAGATTTAGAATTTATTTCAGTGATGCAAATCAGAATTTTCCTCATCCTGGATTATAATAGAATATAATGCATTAAAGTAACATTCTCCAACACTGCGTGCTATTTTGTGTTTTAATGTTTTCTATTGTGTTTTGTTGAGAAGCTGGTCTATTCAGAGTATTTTTTCCCCATCTTCTGCTATTAACAGCTCTCGTTCACTCTCTTTTAATTGATTTTTTTGTTAAAGCTCCTCGGTGAGCAGCCCCTCTGAAGTGACCTTTTACAAATTGGATGTGACTGGGAAAATGTTGCTTGTCAAAATCCGCAGACCTTTCTCGGATGGAAGAGAATTTTGAAATGTTCTTTATTGCATTACGTCCCCCAAAAAAAAGGACATTTAGGCCATTTTACAAAGAGAAATTGTGGAGGGCTGTAATGATTCCCATCCAATCGAGGAGACAGTTGGGTCAGACTGGAATGGCTGTTTCGAGCGAGACTCAGTAATTCATCAGTATCTTTGTCACCGCAGCTGTCAGGATGCCATTTCACCAGCGGCCAGGCAACTAAACAGATGCAAGAAGTTCCCCCGAGATGCAAGACTTCCTTTGCATTATAAAAGTCTGCCAGGAAGCTTTGGCAAATGTCTCCGAGCAGCGATTCTGGAGTCAAGTAATAGCCCGGTGAAGGGAAGGCACGACTATTATAGGCTATAGATGACGAGTCTCATGAGTGAAAGACTCAAGTATGTACTGAATGGAGTGTGTGCTCCACAGTGTTTGATAAATCCAATGAATGCATGCTCGGTTCAAAAGTCATGGAAAAAAGGAAACGCAAACAGCTTCATTTTTAAAATCCAGTAAGGTCCATAAATGGTGTCTGTGAGTGAATCGGTAAATAAATACATATTATTTAAAATATGTAGAAATATAAAACATATAAAATACAAATCATTTATTTTTATATATACATATAAAAAAATATATATATATATATGTATGTATGTATGTATGTGTGTGTTTGAAATTAACTTTAAATTAATCTTGAAAAAATAATTATATTCTATACTAAATCTGATACTGAATAATTTATTCACTTTCAGTTTTACATAATATTAAAACATTGTTTGAAAAAAAAAAACTATTTATAAAAAACAATACATTTTGTAACAAATATTAACATTATACCCGTGTTATTTCCTGTGAGAACGATGAATTGTTGGCTGTGACTCGATGTTTGATCTAACTTGTTAAATGCCGTACACGAGTCAAAAGTCAGCCAAGAAGCTCAGTCAGTTATTTAAAACTAGACACATTTTTGCTACAAAAACTATCGATCGGTCCTGTGATGATCCCGAGGCGTATAGGTTCGTCGCTCAGCTATATGCCAATATTACCAAACCAAACGAGCCAGGATACATTTTTAAAAACTTTAAAAGTCTGTCTGAAAGAAGAAAGTCGTATCCATCTAGGACGGCTTCGGGGTGAGTAAAATATGGGGTGATTTTCACTATTTCTTTGTTATAAACTATAACGCAGAAAAAGACACCAGTTCTTACTCTCAAGGTTAGTGATGTTGGTAAAAATGTCACGATAAACATACTAAAGTGCACTCTGTGCATCCGCACAGACACCGAGGAGTAACAACGGGTCAAAACACACGGTCGCGTCAGTGCACTGGAGCGCCACGTTTGGTTTTCTAATGTCGGAGGCTCTTCCTCAGGAGAGCTTCTGATAGATAATAACCCAACAAACTGTCTAATGAGTGTGCGTGCATGCATTCATTCATTTATTTGATAAGGTACTGCCGCTTTTGCCGCCTCGTTATATTGTTCTTTTGACTAAACGAGGGCAAATAAAATGAAAATAAAAAATTACCAAACGTGTGAATGTTTTTGTGTGCAATATTTGTTTAATATTATTGCATTTTTAATAAACAATAAATAAATAAAATATATATATATAAAAAAAAAAAAAATTTACCAGCCTAATGTCCACTATTGATAAGCCTTAGTGACCAAACCTACGAGAAGCTCTGTTATTGCCACCAAGTGTGCGACCGCAGAGAGGATCATGGCCACTCAAATTAAACGCAACCCCTACCAGTCCGGTTTGACCCGACAGACAGGGTCAGAAACGATCAAGCTCCTAATGGAGAATCAGCGCAAGCATTCAAAGAGATGCGAGCAAGCCTGAAGACGACGAGCAGGTACTTCACCGCCACGCTTTAAACGGTTATTGATCAGAGACGCATTTAGCCTAAAGAGAAACATTTGTGCTTCTAGGTTAGAAATGGTTAGAAGGTGTTCTCCAACTGTCCCATTATACAATAAAATTTAAAAATGCACTTGTGTTTTATTTCAGCGCTTATTGAAGTCAAAAGAAATAATCTGTCCAGCAGCCAAAGGTAGGTTCGACTTCAAGCAGCGAAATCCGAAGCATTAAAGCAGGATTTCTCAATGAGGATTAAGTTTATTGATCAGCGAGAGTCTGAGGCTCGGAAAGGAATACTTATCTTCTTGAAGAAATGAGCTGGAGAAACACAAAACTATAGGTTTGTGCAGGCCGCAGATTGAAGAGGTTTTACCGTTTTGAATGCAGTGAACTGGAAGCTGTGTTTCTCTGCTCTTCCCACAGATCTGACCCACAGACCCGGTCTGGAAGCGCTCCTGTGTGTGTGGGATATAAACTTCTCTGGCCTGCTAATGTTGTGATAAGCCTTCAGAAGCGATGCCAGTTGGAAGATAAACAGCGGAGACCATCTGCTTGTGGACTCATTCAGGAGAAGCGCATCGTACAGCGAGAGCTGAAGAAACCTCAGCACATGACAGCGAGTGGGTGCCATGCTCTCAAACTCTTTTGACAATACATCTGAACGTCTGCCCACGAGCTCCGCGGGGGGTGGGGCTTCTTCACAATCCTCTGACAAAAAAATGATATTGATATTGGAGGGATTGAATGTGTTAAAGACTAGTCTTGAGCGAGAGCCATTTTAAAGCCAACACCGCATTGCATCAAACTGACTTAACTAGGATGCGTGACTTGGTTTACTTAAATCATGACTTAATAAATGAATGAATGCTGCTACTAAAAATAATATTATGCTTTAAAGGTATTTTATAACATTGTCGAGAGAATCACATTGACACAGCATTTATGGAAATTATAAATCAAACTAGCTAATTAGACATTTTTTATCTATCTATCGATCTATCTAGAAAGTCAACATAATTTCCATAAACAAAAACAGTAATGTTAAGGAAACCAGTGTTTATCGGATAATTATATATTATAATTCATACAAAATTTGTGAGCAGCATTTATGGAAGTTCTGAATCAAACTAGCTAATTAAAAACTATTTTAAATATATCTCCCTGGAAAGTCCACGCCATTTCTGTAAATAAAAACAGTAATTTTAAGGAAACCGATGTTTATCGTATAATTAAATGTTATAATTAATACAAGATTTATTTGTGCACAGCATTTATGGAAATTCTGAATTAAATTAGCTAATTTAAAAACAATTCTATCTATCTGGAAAGTCAACATAACAAAGATAATTCTTAATTTCTGTAAACAAAAACAGTCATTTTAAGGAAACCGAATGTTTCTCATATATATATATATATATATATATATATATATATATATATATATATATATATATATATATATATATATATATATATATAAATAAATAATTTTTTTTTTTTTTTTAATACAATATTTGCAAATATTTGTGCAAGTAATGCACATGTAAAAAGACAAAAAAAAAAAAGGAGGGACACGTCCGAGACAGAAATAAAGTAAACAGCGCGTTTAGAAAACTGTATGAACCCGAATCCATCACATGCTTGAATTTCATTTTGACAAATTGTGCGATTCTAGGACTGAAAGATTTCCGAACGGGACGCGGTTTCAAGCACGCCTCTTTTTGCTGAGCCACTGCTGCTTTCCAAACTCTTCCGGCTCTGTTCGTTCGTGGTTTTACGGCACCAGAGGCGTAAAGTCTTGTGTCCACATTATTTCAGCTGATTAAGAATCTGTGAGTCCCGGTTCACTTTGAAAACATTAAAGTTAGATCAGCTGGCAGCTCCTGGCTCAGGTTTAGCCGGAGTGATCTATGGGCCCTGCCGGCGTCTGTGACACCGTGTCCCGAGCTGTAATTTTCTAGGCTCTCTGGGGACGCATTACACAGATATAATTACCAGCTTGAAGACGCGCACTACTGTTTGTACCTATGCTAAGCATTCATCAGGCCGCCGCTGCCCGTGGGCTCTGCTGACGTCCTGCGGCTGCGGGAAGCATGCAGCGTTAGTAATGGGATTGAGCTGCTTGACAGAGGCTGGGTTCATAATTCCTCGCCCACTGCATCCGGTCTGATGTTTTGTGAACCTTGCCTCTTTTATTTCGCTCAAGGGTTGGCGCCACACTTTAGCATTTCATCTTTTGCTGCTGATGATTTTGTAACGGGTGTTTGGCAGACCGGACGGTTCAATAGCGGTCATTCCTAGCGATGTGTCATGCTATAGAGCACCTATTGAATCATCTAACTTTTAGAAAAGCGGATTACGCTTCTTTTGAAATGTAAGTATTTCTATAAAGGCACAGACTGTGGTCAGGAGCAGGCAGCTAACTGGATTGATTTACTAGTGGAAGAAAGAGTTTCTTTACATAAGAGTGTCGGTTTGAAGGTAGCTTTTTTTTTTCTTTAAACAAAAGTGAAGGTACTACTTAATGACAAAACACTTGTATTTTCTCTCCAATAATGATGTCACTTCCTGGATGATGTTTATGGTCATTAAGAACGTGCATGCATCAAAATAATCCAGTGATAATTAAACTGACCACTGAACCAGACTAAAATATATTTCATGCAAACGCTTCAGTTGATCCCACTGAGAACAGTACGAATGAAATTTCATTTGGATTGAAAAGGATAGTGTAGACATCAAATAATCTGATCAATTCATGTAGAAGTAATTTAAAAAAAATGTTAACATGTATGAAACAAATGTTTAGAATTGTTTTTGTACAAATTCTGAAAATAAATAAATTTAAATAAAAATAAAAAAATTATAAAATTAATTTATATATATATTTTATTTTTTTTCTTAAATTTATTAGAAATTTTATTAGAAATTTATGCATAAGTAATAAAAAAATTGTTGTCAAGGCTAAAATAAAAATGTTTAGTAACTAGTAATGTTTAGTTTTAGTAAAATAGTTTGTAACTCTGTAAATGACACACAAAAAGCAACATGATGTTAAACATTGAAAATAAAAGTCATTAAAAACTTTATGAAAAGTAGCAAGATGTACTGCAATCTAAGTTAATGAAGGGTTTTTTTGCCACAGGAGAATAAAAGGAATGAGTGAACTTATTTAAAAGACTGTGGAAAATGGTGTTGGTCAGTGTTGATGGTAACTGGTTGGAGTTAGCATTGCCTGGAAAGGACTTCAAGGTTCCAGTTGCTAAAGAGGTTGTGACACCAGCAAACGGTTCTCTCTTTGCTCTTTTCCCGGTGGCTCGCCATCAGGTGTCCACCTCGATAAACACTGACGCGTAAACCACTGCTTCCTAGAAGAAAACTCCACTCCAATCCTTTTACGTCAAGTTGGGACAACAGGCCCATTTATTTTCTCTCTCTTTCTCTTTATTTTTGTTTCCCTATAAGTCACTTTCTTGTCCACATATTTGGTAGCAGGTAGTCTAAAACCCAATCCACTGAGGAATAGCCACAAAACATACTCTGAAAACGATTACATTTTATCAGCGGTGCCTGCTTAAAGACTAGTGGGTTTCCAAAAGTATAGTCTCTTATTACTGGAAGAAAACGCTTTGAAAACTCATTATTCATTAACATCTCTTCCATCTTTATCTAACTCTAGCATGCACGCTCTATTCTAATTCTACTTTTAAAAAAGGCCCTTTACCCTAAACCTTTCAATGATCAGTGCTTAAATGCAAATGTGCAATAACAATTGATTTGCTGAATGGGACTGCAAGGACAGTGCTTTACCGGGTGTGCTACCGAGCAAGTTTACCACATCATACCAATAGCTTACCAATAGTCATACGCATGGAGCTGGTTATGTAATCAACGTGTCAAAATACATTGGTTTACATTGTGGTAAAACAGTTTTAAAGGTAAGTTTTTATTAAGCAATTATCTAACCATGTAGTCATAATTTGCGTGAAGATAAATAATTGTTTTCCTGCCACTGGTGTTTTCCAGTTCAAATGTATGTAAAGGCACTTTTCTGGTTGTTCAGAAATGTAGGTAGAGGCACAGATTTCCAGGCCTATGTGTTTATTTTATTTATTTGCAAGCACTGTCTGCTTTGACTGCAGTTCAACTAATCAGTTTTACTAATAATGTTTCATTTGTATAGTGAAGAAGAGAGAAAAATATAAGAAACATGAATTCCATCCATGATCAAAGAAAGGGATGTTAAGCCATCTGACTCGGACAAAAGACAATGATCTGGAATGTTCGAGCAGGTGCACATTTTAAGGAGATGAAAGTTCTGGCACGGCCCAGTCAAAGCTCAGACCTGAACCCTGTTTAAAACGCTGAGTCAGGACCTGAATGTTCGTGTAGTTCATGCTCAAAAAGCTCGGGCTGAAGAAGTTCTGCAGAACTGAATGGACCAAAAGTACTCCACAGCAAGGCTATGCTTCGTTCTAGTTATTGCTGCGATTGATGGTATAACCAGCACTGTAACAACACAACAATACATTTAATAATTTAATAGATATTTAATCCGAAGCGACTGGGGATAAAGGAAGCAATCAAAATCGACAAAAGAGCAATAATATGCAAGTGTTAGAACAAGCTATAACATAGACTAAAACAGTACACATAGCAAGTTAAAAAAATAAAATATATATATATATATATTGACTCATCCCAATCCCTACCCCTAAACTTAATCAAAATGTATTGCTAAAATCAGCAGGAAATGATAACCAATTATCAAGGGTGTAGAAGCACCTAACTCTTCTCCAAAAACATTATGCCTTAAATCTGATTGGTTGATTGTAATGTTGATCCAGGAACATCTTGTACTTGTGAAGATCCACGCTCACCCATACGAGACTGTGCACTTTATTGTTGAAAACTTGACCTTTTTCTCTTATATATCAAATTTTCCAGCCACTTGGTTTTAAGAAGTCTTCCAGGAGCCTTCATTCTTACATTAACCAATTACAGTATTAGTCAAGGCTCATATTACAGCTCTGCTCGGAACATGCACAGGAAGCTTCTGAAGTGCAGAAGCCAATCCGGCCACATATTACTGGGCCTAAATGATTGGTCAGTGGAGACAGATGAAGATGAATGTCTGTCTTAGTCGAGATTGATAGCAAGGAGGTTGTATTTCATATCAATATACTGGAGTTAGCCTGACCTGCCCTTTGCTCAGTATGCAGGATGATTGTGACAAGCAGTGGTTAAAGGCCACTGAAACCATTCTGTTTTAAAATGTGTGAATCTGCATTGATTAAAGTGTCTAATTAAACAGGACTTGATGTACAACTTTCCATTATGTTCCATGAAGTGGACAGATGTGAAAAATACAAGACAAATTGGAGCATTCGGATGGCTAAGGAGTGTAAGGTCTACTAGGATGCCAAGGTAAAGAGATAAAGTTGTTTATTATCTAACAAGGTTTAGGAGCACCTAGTAACTCTGAGAACGGATAGGCACAATGCCTCATTAAATCCCGGGCGCTTAATTCTCTGAAGTACATCCGCTTCGTATAAACATGAAAATCTATTAAAGTAAAAGCAGCCAAGTCTGCTCTGAGATGGTCGGCACGCTGGTAATAGATGTGCTAGCATGGCTCAATTGATTTTCGAAAGCACTGAAAGAAACAAAAAGCATTTGCTTGTTCTCACATTAAGATTCAGCAGCACAGGCCGAAAATGGAAGCAAGTCCTCTGGAGCTTGTTCCAGCATGCCTTTAAAATGTTCTCGGCTTGTCTAGCGCATATGTGTGTCTCTTGGCAGCGTCTAAAAGTGTATTTCTCACTGGAACTTCTGTGTTATTGGAGAGGACACCAGCTTTCTTATCACCCTTAATCAGACTGAAATGACGTGCCCACTGCGCACCTGACACGCCAGAACACGTCTCAGGTGTGTGAGTAACGGTCTCATCTGCTGTTAGACCACCTGTGGAGACCTGGAGGACACAGAAGAGAGGACAAACCAACGCCGCTACAATGGCCCCTTTGGAGCCTGTCCGCTTTTCAGACTGGGCTGAAGGACGGTGTGAAAGATATTTAAAAGACAGGCATTGTGACAGGACAGACGTGTTGAGCATTCACTGAGCAACAGCTTTGAGCTTTCACATTGAAAGTGTTTCTGCTGCATTAAAAAGAAAATAAAAAAAGATTTCGGGTTACTTTATTTAGAACTGAGCCATACTTGATCATCAAGTAATCGAATTTACATGATAATCGAGACATTTACATCCAAATATTTAGGTTAAGCCTCCACCTAAATCTTCAACCATGACCGAAACTGTTGCAATGTTGTAAAAAAGCGGCATATGCATGGTTTTGAAAGCATGGATGCTGGTTTGAGCTGGTACTTTGCTGGTCCTAAGCAAAAGAACCAGCTAAACCAGCTCAAACCAGCATCCATGTTTCAAAACCTTGCTAACCAGCATATGCCGTTTTCCCACTCCTACATGGCAGTTAGCAATAGCACAAATGCATGTGGTATTATGACAAAAATGTTCACTTTAACAATCCCTTTTTAATAAGAAATCCAGTAAATCCTTTCAACATTTGCTGCATTTCAACAGTTCTAAGTGAAGCATTGTGGAAATCAGAAATCTCTTTATATTAGGTGGCCTTAACCACTATGTACTTGCTCGCATAAAGAAAGAGAAAGGACAATGTACTTATTGTGATCATACTGTATTACAAAACACATTTGCTGCTATTGAAGAAGGATATGAGTAAGGTTAGGGACAGGTACAATTACAGAGATAACAAAGTACAATGTAAAAACAATTGTGCATCGTGCCAAATGATTAATTTAAATGTAGTTAATGCTACCTCATATAAAGTGGAGCTCACGTTGCCTCACATAAAGTCTAAGTTCTGCTTAATAAAATCAGTTGTTACACATTTTATCCAGTGCTATAAAACTAAAGTTACCTTTTACTGAAATGAGCTTGTTTCATTGCATAAATACGACTGGTTTTATAGTGATTGCTTGGTGAGAAAACGAAGGATCAAAACAACATTGCAGCTACATTTCTCTTTGTCTTGTCTTTTACGCCACTTCCTGTTTCCTATGGATTTTTGTAGTCAGTTTGTAGTCTGTTTGTTCATTGGTTCTCGTGGCATATCCTATCCATCCTATCCATCTCACACTGTCACACATCACATCCTTGGAGTTTTGGTATAATTTATAATACTCCCCATCGGTTTGTCGGTGTCCTGTGTTCATATCCTCCAGTCAACATATAAAAACATGCTCCTTTGTTCCCTGTTTATAAATAAACATGTGTACGTGTAACAGGACCAGTGACCCACTTTTCTGATGCAAAGGCGATCGCTCCAGTCTGAGTGTTTGAATAGAACTAAATCAAGGTGATCTATGATCTCCCATCATCCTCTCAGACAACACAACTTTGTGTGTGGCATGACAAATTCCACAGGATACCTCCACGGTTGTATGATTTTATTCCTGCAGGCCCTGAACGATCCAATTACTGTTAACATTGTTGTTAATAATTAATCAAAAGGTAGCTGTTTTTAATGATTTATGAGTTGCTTGCCACCTCTGGATTCATTAATCTAGATTCTACATGCGTTACTTTTAACATGGTTTGTACTGCGACTTTTAACATGATTTTCTGATCTCTAATTGCCGTTTCATATGCTATTTTGCATCTTGTGAACTTA
>NC_056719.1:17828522-17891022 GCF_018831695.1 Puntigrus tetrazona
AATTTACACTGCATTAACAGATTGTTCTCTGTCCTCGCCAGCAGTTGCGAAAAAATTTCGCATGCGCAACTATTCATACAGTCATTTTATTGAACACAAGCAATCACGACAAGTGCAATATAATGTTTTTGCACGTAACTCTAACTCAGATGAGTTCCATGGGTATTTTCCCCTGATTTTGGATCCTAACTAGATCCTCCGCATGTTGGATCCTGATCTATTACAATTTACATGAACGCCGACAGCGATTAATGGAACATGTTGACGCTAAAAGATTAACCGGATTATAAATGGCCAATTTATATGAACTCCAAGAAGAGTTATATCCGCTGTGAAGGATAAAATTTAGAAATTCAGCGACTTTGAGTGCTGAGTTGAGAGTAGTGGAAGTACTGTCTATTAATCATAATCAGCTAAGAACCGATTAGTGCAGTCTGTGCAAATTTTTTGATCACCCTACACTTTTCATTCTTTTTTTGCTTTCATCAGCTCTCTCGCCAGTCTTCAGTTGCTTCAATCCCTGGCACTGTTCAGTTGATCAATAACCCATAACCCATGGAGGAAGCGCCAACGTCGAGGACTTACCAGCTTCCGTGCTACAAAAATCCTGTCTAGTTCGGAGATCAGTGCTGGATTTCTGTGTTAATCCCATTTCTTCCATCTCTCGATCACTTATTCCACAGCCTTGAGCAAGACTCTGGCACCCAACAAGACTGTTTGATATGATCTCTAGAGATAGTGGCTGTCATGCTGTACTAACTTTATCTATCTAATGTTTTTAATGTGAAGATGTTGTCTGAATTCAGGATCTGGAAAGAGCTATCCTCACATTTTCGCTCATCTCTAAAGATGCTTTATGACCAGTTTTTCATACCAAGTCACCAGTCTTTAGAGACCAGAAACAGCACCTAAGCTTCTCAGCTGACTAAGACTTTGCAGAGCACAAGAGATTACGAGATATAACTAGTATAATGCATGCTTAACTATAACTTGCTCACATAAAAATGTAGACCTGAGGACAGTTTGACAGTCTTCTCCACAGTTTGACTGCAAGTCTGTGGATACCGAAAAAGAACCAATGATTGTGAAGCACTCATTTTGTTATGGTGCTTCAATTAGTTCATGACTCAATAAAGACATTTGCAGACTATGTAAACCAAGACAAGCTGTGCTTTTTCTTTTTAGTGGCAAATGGTGCTGTCCTTAGATTTCACGAACAATCATCTTGGTCTCACGTGCATAAATTATCACATGAATTGCTGCAAGTGCTTCTGAATCTTGGTGATATTTCGCATGTCCTTTAAAACGGTAATGACCGTGGATCGTAGTAGGATAAGTACTGGGTTGCAATGTGAGTATAACTTTCGAACAGCGTGCAGGTGGGGAAACGCTTATTATGGTTAGCAGTGTTGCTTACCACTTGACTGAGCTACGCTCAGAATGTGGTTACGCCTCAAAATTATGTGCTGCATTTGATGAAGAAACCTGGTTTCGTGAGCTTCATAAGGAATCCATTACATCTGCTGTCATGTTCCCAGTTAAAGTTTATAAAAGAAGTGTCACTAAGGTTATATATCTATTTATTTTGTCAAAAAAACACACAGCCTTTCAAGAACAAGTGCAAAGGCCTCCATTTTATAGTGGCGATAGGTGTTGAGAGCAGTTATGAACAAACGTCATCCAGTAACAATAACAGAATGATACGCTAGATTTAAGGTCATTTTCTACTAGTACTACTTTTACAAATAATAAACTTATATAATACTATTTATTAAATAGTTAATAATTAATATTGCTGCTTTTTAATAGGGGACATTATAAGCATATGTTTATGGAGAATAAGCAACATCCTGAGTAAATATTGATACTCTGGAAGTAACTACGCTAAAAAAGGAAAAAGAAATATGGAGCAAACGAAAAGTTATGGCAACCAGCTTCGGACGATTGTTGAGGTTTCTCAACATTTTGTTGTATAAAACTTAAAAAACAACGAGCCGAGTGAACTTCCAAAATTTGCTGAAGTTGCTTTTAAATGATGATGTTTTCTCTCAACTTTAGATTTTTTACAGCTTTGAAAAATCAAAAACAAACAGGAAACTTCAGGAACTTCTTGTTTTAAGTTAATAAAACAAAAGCCGAGAAATCTGCTTTTGAAAGCGGTTGCCTCAAACTTGAACGCTTGGCTCACGTTTTACTCAGTGCAGCGCCCAAAACAGTTTGGGGATGACTTCCGTTTAGTTTCATATGATATTTAGGTGTCCAGTCTGATGCACATTTCTCGCCATAAGAGAACTAGTAGGTCACAGATAGGTTTTACTTTTTCAAGATGCCTAGTTGACGTGCTGCTTTCAGTTTAGTATACTGCAGAAGCTGCACAGAGTGAGCTGCTGGGTTTTTCAAGTGGTTTCAGGTGTGTTACTATTACCGTGAGTCACGAAGATCTGGCAGCCGTCTATGGTTCTGAACGACGCTCTGGAGCCTAACGAGATGCTGACGAGGCATGGAGAGCTCACTCTGCTATGTTTAAGCAAGCATGCATATTTATGTGTCTCCAGTTCTGAGCAGCTACCACATCAATAAATCAACAAAATGTCTTGCTAAAAAGACAAATTTGCTGTGTAAAAGTGTGCCTTGAACATTTTCATAAAGGATTACTGCCTCCTGACTCGCGGTCCCTTTCATGTAGACATCTGGCAAATGAATCATAACATTTACTATGTATATATGGTTTTCTTTGTATGATTAATGAATGAGAATGCTACACAGTATTTAAAGGATTTTAGTGGCTTGAATGTATAGATTTAATAAAATGTTGAGTAAAAATACAGGAGAATAGGGAACAAAAAATACACAGCCGAGGTAGTGATGCAGCCAACGACGCCATCAAGCATTATGTTTCAATAATTCAGCAACCCGAGTAAATTATTTTACTTAAACCACAGATAAAATATAAAACATCTGAGAGGCTTTTAAGACATTTATCAGTTTTTGAAAGGGTCCATCGCAGAACAGAGCTGAAAGGTTTCTGTGTTTGTTTAATCAATTATTAAAAAAAGTGTCAATGATAATTTTTTCTAAAAAGTTATTTAAAGTCAACAAAGTCCAGAATGTTTTTTTCATGAATGTTACAAGTAATCAACATCAGGTGCATTTTAAGGACTTTAAATATCAGGTAACATTTTAAATAAGGAACACTTACTAAATAATAACTTTTTTATTAATAGTTAGTGCGTGTAGTTGTTAAATTTAGGTATTGTGTAGGATTATTGATGTAGAATAAGGCATTAATATGTGCTTAATTAATACTAATAAATGGCTATCGGTCTATTAATATGCATGCTAATTAGTAACTAGTTAAGAGACCTAAAATAAAAGTATTACCAATTTTTTTATAATCTGACAATGTGTAAAAATGCTTAATATTTTATATATATATATATATATATATATATATATATAATATATAAGAATCAACTCAGTAATTCCATGATAATCCATGTAGTTGTATACATTTCTAGATGCACAAAAATCCTTTCTCAGGAACAAATTTACATTTACTCACACATACTCATCTATTTCTGCTGCAGCGGTGCATAAGCAATCGCATGGCTGGAGCTTCTTCTATTAAATGATAAGAAAGTCATTTTGAAACTGATGGAATGTTCAATAATCCAATTGCTTGCTTTCATCTGAACCCTAGCTTAAGGTCTTAAAGGGTCAAGTCTTGTTTTATTCTACGGCTGGTGTGTGTTGAGGGGTGTCAAGCACACAAAGCCCTTCTCACACGTGTAATCCACTTTCTATCTAATAGACCTGTGTGTTGGCTAATGACCTTAGGGCAAGCAAATTTAAAAACACACTTGTACAGAACAACAGGTCTGTAAAACAGCTGCAGGCTGTGGGCGATATTGACAGCTTTAAATGGATTAAGTGTTCATTTCATATTTCAAATGGCTTCTGGGGTTTCTTTAACAGCAGGTCACCACAAAACCAAAGTGTTCAAAATCAATACCAAGATCAATATATTTTCACAAGCCTTTATACTAGTTTTGTTACCAATTTATGGTAGAAAATAAATACATGTAGTATTTTTTAAAGGAAATACGTCATCGCTTCACATCACATTTTACATATGCACATTGTTGCAGACAAAAGTGGCTTTAGGGTAAATGGCAAATAAGAGCATGCATGATGAAGAAAAGGAAAACAACATTTCAGTTTAGGCACGATTTCTCACTGTTAACTAGCTGCTTATTAGCATGCATATCACTAGCATACTGACTGGTTATTAAAGCAAATATATGGCTGTGATCATAAGTTTACATACCCCTTGCATAGTATGTAAATATGTTAATAACTTTAACAAAAAAAAATTTTGTTAAAAATTGTGTTTTTTATTTATTCTTTTATTTATTTAGTGCTATCCTGAATAAGCTATTTCACAAAAAAGTACCTTCTTCAAACGCTGCTTCTTCAAAAGAACCTTAATATTTTGTGTCATTTCCTGGATGATCCATGATTATTTTTCGGTTGATAGTTGATATATTTGTTCGTGAATCCTGTGCCGGTCCTGAGCAGTTCAACTGCATGCTGTGCTTCAGAAAAATCCCCCAGCTCCTGCATATTGTTTGGTTTTCAAGCATCTTCTACATATTTGAACCTTTTCCAAAAGTGACTTTATTTCGAGATGCATCTTTTTACACTAAAGACAACTGAGGGACTCATATGCAGCTTATACAGAAGGTTCAAGAGCTCACTGATGCTCCAGAAGGAGAAACCATGCATAAAACATGCATCTATCTTCTCTAGCCTTGGAAGAGCAGTACTAAATGAAACAAAATGCAATATTTAGGCAAAATAAAAACCCATGTACCCATGTCCATTCTGTTCAAAAGTTTTCATCCACCAGCTCTTAATGCTGGAGCATCAGTGAGTGTTTGAAATGTCGTATTGTGTTAAAGTTATTCATTATTATTTGCATATTCTGCATAGTAAATGTAAACGTAACCGTACTTGCATCATCGTATTTTATAAACTTTAATCTTTCTAACTTCTTCTTTAGTCTTTAGCTGGTGACTGGGGGACTGGCCTGCCTCTCAACCATCCTTGACGATCTGCTTCCATGCTTGTCAGTTAATAGCAGTCATGCTAGCTTTATCCATAGTCAAGCATTGGTTTTTCAGGTTTTCTTCAATAAGCTTGAGCCACATTTTCTTCAGAGCTGTTCACTGGATCCTCCAATGTCTAGGTCTCTTCCACTAGAGAAGCATGTTTGGTAGTTGGTTAGGGTCATTCAGCAAACCTGGCCAAACCATCGGTCTGCTTTTATCCAAGCTGATAGCACGTGTTCTGAGTAAGCAGTAAGATATCTCAACCGGCCTTGATCATTTCAGCTGTGATCTGGTCCACACCAGGTGCTTTTCCGCTTTTCCGTTCTTTTTAATGACCTTTTCCCAATCTTTACTTGATTGACTGTTGGTTCATCATCAGGAAAGCAAACAAATGTGCCATCCATTTTCTTTATGCTATCGTTGGTTGCCTTTGTTTTCCCATTTACCCTGCACAGGGTCTGGTTATTACAATAACTGCTTTCTCTGCCTCATCAACATCTTCTGAAGGCTTGAGTACTCTTAATTTGTCGGGTAGGGCAATCTTGTCTGACTGACATATCTCTCAGTGCAAGCCCAGCTGCATTTGGTCTGTTGGGGTACCTTCTTCTTTGCATTCTGTAATAGCAGTTGTACTTTGGCTTAAACAACGTAATGATTGAATCCACAATCAGGTCCCCTCATAGCGCACACCAGAATTGAGGACTGCTTAGGATATAGTTCAACATGGTCAAATCTTACCAAATGGGTTTCACCATATGAGTCTGTGTTTGAGAGGATGTTAAAAGCCTTTGCCCACCACTAGGTCGTTTGATCCAGAGGTTGACAGTAGGTGCAATCCATTATTGTTGACTCGCTGACCAAATTTACCCATCATTCTCTCCCAGCTGGTTTTGTCAGTGTCAATGTGAGCTCTGAAATCTCCTGCTAGGATGATGAGCTCTGTTTACGGAATTGAGTCCAGCATGTCTTGTAGCTGGCTGTAGAAATCATCCCTGGTGTCGTCTGGACTGGTCTCGGTTGGTACATAGATGGACAGAAAATGGCTATTCCATCTATGGTGAGGACTGGTAGACAATCCGATATCGACTGAACCCAACACCTGCCTCATGCTTTTCGCTGTCGTGAGAATAACGCTGTTGGTGCATTGATTGTTGGCGGGTGAATGGTCAGTGTTCCAGAGTTGTGGTTCGAGACTGCTGCAAATTTTACTTTTCGACAGTTCCATTGTAATGATTTCTGTTTGGCTAACATGGTGACCAGTTCATACATTCCAAGATTCCATCCATTTATCCATTTCTTTATCCATCGCTTATAAAATTCACAGAAAAATAATTATAAATAAATAATAATAATGTGTAAACTGGTATGTAAATAGGTTATATGCAATACATTATACATTACATTTATTTTCGTGTGTGTGTTTGAATGCTGTTAGATTTCTAAATCACTGCACCAAATGATTTCAGTCATTTCAAGGGCTCTTACAGCCTACAACAACAAGAGCCAAAATCTGTAATGACATTAATCAAACAAGCTTAATATTATCGACAATAGGATAAATGTTATCCATTTTTTCCCAAATTACTTTTTATTGTTTATGCAAAGTGTGTAAGCAGCAAATTAAGATTTTTTTTAAGTATTTTTCTTACATACATACATACATAATACAAATATCATTCAGTTTTTGATGAGCATTTTCTTGTCATAAAACAATGAAATTATATTCATTGTAATTATAATGATATTTCGAGAGGCTTATTGACCATGACACACGGTCATAAGGGTGTATAATTTTAATTTAACACCATGTTTTTGGGGCTCCCTGTCACGTTAAAAATAGTGTTGCTTTAAAAAGAGCACTCAAGTGTGAGTATTTGACAGTTGTGCACACCTGAATAGCCACAGGTTGCATGAACATGTGTGTGCAGTAAATGCGTGCATGAAGTGTTTGAAAGCAGCAGCCAGTCAGTCAAACAGCCCTACAGACCTACAGAACTGAGCCCGGAATTACAAATGAACTCAATCCTACCCATACTGTGCTTCTGACACCTCTAAAGCTTTCTGTGAGAAAGCAGCATCTAAAGCTTTTGTGCCAATCACGAAGAAGCGGTATTTAATCTTGGCCTCCGTGTGAAGAAAGCACACTGGAAAAGAATCAGCAGCCAGCATCAGCCTTGATCATGTATCGCATTAGCATGCACTAAGGTGGATCAATACGCTTCTCTACCGCTTCTGCATGTTGATACCTTTGTTCAGCACTTGTCTGATTTAAATCAGCGCTAATTTATTTGTCGTCTAGGCTCTGCCAACACAAACCGATTTCACCTCATCTCAACAGGGATAGGTGGAATCGATCATACAAGCTTTCATCTTCTTTCAGCCAGGAGCCGAGAATCAACACAAGAATGGTAAAAGGAAGGGCACTAAAGCTGCTAATTATTTTGCGCTCTTTCAAAAGTACGCCTCAATGAACTGCGATAAAGCCAGACATCTGGTCAAGGGTCTGCACCAGGTCGTGGTGTCTTGTCATTGATTGATATATATATCGTATTGAAATTTTCTGCTGACTTTTCTCATCTTCAGGGGGTGCTATGTGATGCACCCTGAGATCCGTGGCAGAAAGTCTTTGCGAAGGTCACGAGCGATACCTTGGACTGGATCGAAGGCGCAGATGATGATGATGATGATGAGACCTGAATGATAATCACGCCACTGTCATTGATGTTTGAACACTGCACTTTCACCTGACACAGCTATTAATGAAGATAGTCACCAATTTAGTCCATAGTCAGCTTCAACAGAAGACTCTAAACTGGTGGATTGCAACCCAAAAGTGTGTCACAGTTCCATCCGATTAAGTCCAGGCCCCAAATCTCTTTCAGATACCAAACAAACAGCATGTAGAGTAACAAATAGCATGAGAGGTTTATCTTCAATGTCAGTTTTTTTAAGTCACACCATAGTACACATACTGCAACTCAAAGTGAGTATTAAATAAAAATGCATCTAGTTTACACTTATTTTTTTCCATTGTCTTTCTGCATGAATGTGTTAAGCATTTTAGTTTTGCAAAAAATGTAGGCAAGTTTGTCCTGTGAGCCTTGGCAACCAATCAATATGTGCACATTATGCCAATATATGGCGTTATTATAAAGTCATGCCATGCTGACTGGCTGTAATGTGATGATGTAAAATAATGACTTTTAAACATGTTTTATTTAACTAATTAATGAATTGCCTTAGGTTAAGAAAATCGTCATTCATAAATTCCAATGTTGTGATAAACTACCATGAGTGTTTCAGGACATAGTTCCTCGTTACAACTGTGTTCTTTTTAGTTATAAACGTGAAGAAATCCCCAAGCCGTTATTTGCCATAAGTGGTCTTTTGTAGCTGGACATGGAGCAGTAAATGGCCCATTTGGTCAATATGTTGCACAGTGTGCCACCATTAATAGTCCCCTATTAATCTACTTCAAAAAGAAAACACTCTATGTGGGCTGAGTCAACGTCCTCTACTTTATCTTTTGGTATAGCAAACTACGACTGCTCAGAGCTGAGGACTTACCGTTTCATAAAAACAAAATCCATTAAACAAGAAAATGCATGAAAGTGCGTGTGATACCTCTCCATTCACAGCCTAGAGTCTTTCTGTTCAAAATTAGTAAAAGCACATGTGTGACTTCTCTAGCACTTGATTCAACAAATCAAGTCTTTGTCAACATCTCTCAGCACCAATCAGACAAGCCTTGAAGTGAGACAAGTGGAACTTGCCTTCCAGGTCTCATTTCTTGCCGTGTCAGGCCAATGAATCAAGTAATTCTTTTGCAACCCAGAGAATAAACAACAGTTGTGAGGATCTAGGGGTCAGGCTGTATTCATCAGCTTTTCATTCCACCCTGTGCTTGATTGCCACTCAAATGCATTCATGTTATTTTTACGGGTGCATTATGACTCAGCTTCGTAAGCAATTCTAAGTCAGAAGATGGAGCTCATGGACGTATCTGTTTCGTGTGATGTACCTCCCATGCTGAGATGACCTCATTTTCAGTGGATTTGACGGCTCCTTTGAAACCAACAGAAACTTGAGACAGAACTTTCCACATTCGTACCAATACAAATCCCACAAATGTGTGCATTTACTTGCGATATCTTGTTTGAAAATGTAAAGCAGTTCAAGAAGAAATGCCATCGAAGGACCAAAATGCTAAAATCTATTCTTCAAAATGCTCTTTAGAAGAAGAAATGTAAACTACAAATCTACTGCTTTCGATGATCCATTTAATCTTACACGATTTCAAACGCATTGTTTTTATGCAGCTTTATTTATTTTTGAATTGTCGGGATATGTACACGAAGACGTCAGTGCTTTTCTGAATATGTATGTTTTATAGAGTTTCATGATTGTAATTAATCGTATTTAATAGCTCAATATCTTGATCGTGATTAGTGATGATTTTTGCTATACATGTCAGGGATGTGGATCTGTTTTGGTCCGTTTCTGTTGTGTTTTCCCTCCCCATCTGTGCCATGACCCAGTTTCTGTTTCTCGTTTATGTCATTCGGTTCAAGTGTATCTTGTCATTAGTCCCTAACTGTCTGTGTATTTAAGGTCTTGTCCATTCTGCTTGTTTGTTCTTAATGTCCTCCTGTCAGCCCCTGATGTTGCTAAGTCGGATTATTAAAAATACCCTCGTCTGTTTACTCCTGCAGTATGAGTGTGACGGTATATTACTGTACGTTTACCGCAGGTAAAGTCGGATATTGTTATAATAGCTGTTGAAGCTAGTCATTTTTTTTGCAGTGATATTATGGACAACAAATGTCGTTTATGTTTGTTTACTTGATTTTTCGGTGCTAATGACTTTTTCCCTGCTAATGATTTTTTCCCTGCTTTTTTGCACTAGTATAGTATAGTTTAGATATAGGGTCGTAATCAAAAGTGCTATATACCGTATATAGAGAGCTTTGTACAATATTGTTTTAAAGCACTTTTACACTGCTAAACAAGAAATGACGGTGTTTCGTTTCATCAGTTATAAAACAAATTCAGCTCCAGCTGTAAAAGAGCTCTGTAGAAGATATCATTATTCAGCTCAGTTGAGTTCATCAGCTGTGTTAATGCTGCGGTGACACGGTTCATCAATTATGAAATAAGTCCAATTCAGTCGGCCTGTCGGGAAGCCCCTCCCCTCGAATGCAGTTGAGCCAATGAACTCAGGCGTAGTGATGGTGTTGATGGCATCGTCGCTCAGCGTGACTCTGAGTTTGATAACTGCCGAAGTTAGCGTAAAAATCCTGATCATTCAGAAAACAAGCCAACTAATGACACAGAGCTATTCCATTTCGTAACAGACGGAGAAAACCAGCCCTAAAAACACAACGACTAAGAAATGAAATGCATGCTCGAACAAGCAAGAGAGGAAGAACGAACAGCAGAGAAATGCAGGGTGACTATAGGTATGTGGCCCGGGCAACAGAGAGTGAATCACCCCGCTCTCTTCCTGTCTATTTCTGCTCCACGCTTCCAGCAGAAGAGATAACGTTAACTCAGAGTGATTGATCATTTGTGTGCCTTTGTTGGCTGACTGGAGAGACCTTGAGCCTGGAGGCCCTTGTTCTACATTTTCAATGTCATCACCCGAGAAACTTTCAAGAGATATTAAAAATGAGTAAAGTGGGTAAAACAGATTTATACGCCAAATTCATACCGAGCCGCACAAAAAGGAGGATTTCTGAGAAAAATGATTTAAAAGTTTGGAAAGCGGCGCTGTAGCACTCGAGACCAGACACGTCTCAAGGGTCCAGCATTCATCAGCAATTCTTTACACATATGTGCATCCTTTGTTCTGGAAGTAAAAGCAACAGGGAGATTATGCTATCTAGTAATAATAAACATCGCTTCAGACGTCAATATAAAAGCAGTGCTCCTGCCATTAGATGACAGTGCTGTAAAATACGTCTACACACATCAGACGTGCATGAGGAAAGAAACAACACTAAAGAAATTTGATTAGCTTGCTCAAACACGCTAAAAAACGTGTACCTCCAACACAAGAAGAACATACGTTAACCAAATTTGCTTTACTTTGCTTTACTATACAGTTGCTAATTTTTGGTCTTTTTTTATTTGATTTACACTTTTTTCTCGTTTGACACACATTTTTTTTGCATTTGGGGTGAGCAGTTTGTGGACTGATCTCCTTGCCCATGAAATCACTCACATGTCAACCAACCAATGAGAACGCAGAACAGTTCACAACAATGGAGCTACTCATAGAAATCTCTGCATAAGATCTGCAGAAAATTTGCATTGTTTGGCATTCATTAAAAAAAGCCAATAAGAGAGCAAAAAAAGCTGAGAAAACCATATTTTCATCAAATCCTACATCTGGATCTCATTCTAACCCAGGCTCACTGGAAAGACATGCCTCTACATACGTTCATGTAAAACTGTGAAAAACAAAACCTATACACGCGAACCACAGTTGAAATGAAGACTAGAGGCAATAAAACTAATGAAAATTGATGGTCAAACCCTGTGAAACTACTGTTCAACAAATCCACATGAGAAAGTTAAAATAGCAGCCAATACTTTTTTGCATTACTTTTGCATTTATCGACACTATCGGGTAGGTTTAGGTTTGAGTTTGGGTTTGGTGTAGGACATATTTGATAGAGCATTAATATTTGAATATTTGAATGGCCTCAAAATGTACCTCAAGCAACATAATAAAAACGTTGCAATATGTACCTGTACCAACATAAAAACGTTGATGTGCACGAGATCACTGGTTTCTGCGTCTCCCTGGTCTGTGTTTTTGATTTTTGTGTGGAGTGTGAAAGCTGTTAGAGCACAGCTTCATGGCATGATCAAATGCATTTTTATTTCCTGATAACAGTGGAAACAACTTAAAATACATCAGCAGCTAAGAGTAATACGTCATTCAAAACTCTAAAGGTAACCAAATTTACTTGAACCCAACTTACTTCAGACAGCTTCCCAGGAGATCTTGAAAGCGACTCTTGAGCAGTAAGTCTGGAAACTTGTGCAGGAAGTCAGTGAAACGGTTAACGTGGCTTACAGAGCCTGTGTTTACAGCGCTGCAGCTTCAAGGGCTTTATTAGTATGTGATGGAAGATCTTCCTCCTCATATCACCGTCGCCCCAGCACTCTATTTGTCGTCTCAAAACCCTCACTCGCTTCAGGAGCAGTTGGCTAAGAGTCGCTACAGATTGCTGTGGGCGGCGTGTGATGAGGTACATCTGAAGTTATTACCACCTCACCACCAATGGCATAAAGTCTGTCTCTCGCAGGACCACAAACATGCACAAGGTGCCCAGGATCCTGAGTGAAGTCTCAACCAAGACAACCTGGGAAAACAATCTACAGATTCTCCTTACAAGCCATCGCTTCCCAACATCGTTTGGACAATTTGTTTCCGATTTTAAGCATTTTTTTTCATCTTGAGTTGGCCGTATGTCAGCAATGCGTGTTTATTATCAGATTGCTGTATTCATTGCACACGTAAAATGACAGCAGAAATGACAGTGAAACTGGACTAGAAACCTATATAGTATGTCCTAAATCCTATAAACCTACATAGTATCTTTGCAATGGATTTCCTTTATGAAGAATTGTGCAATCGTGCGTGAAGCATTAACTGCTCACCCACCACCTGACAAGAGGAGGACCGTTCTTTAAACGTTTATTCTCAAAATATTGCCGCTTCAATCTTGTAATGTTGCAATTTCACTGTCAAATTTGATCATTAAATCCTATTATGGGATGATTTTGAAATCTAAGATCTAAAATGGTGTCAGTGAATAAATGTGGTTGCCTTTTGAAATCCTTCATAATAACTCACAAGGCCAACTTTAATGTCAGTTATTAAAAGAGAAACTCTCTTAAAGCGTTAACCATGCATAACTTTATCTAGCCGATGGTATGATAGGCAAAAACATTTTTTAAATAAGCTTTGTAGACATTGTGAGAGGCCTTCAAGTGTGCTTAAAGCATGAAACACTATAAATCGGTCACTCTTTTGATATGACTTTCTACATTAATATGCATCCATGATTTATGATTTATAGGGACAGTGAATGCTTACTTTTCTACCCAGAGTAGGAAGACTTGCATGTATTATTGATATGTTTTAAAGTGTGCTTTAGTACTTTGCACTAAAGTTTTCAACGTCGTGTCCAATAGATGTTGGGAGTATTGTGTTACTAATGCACGTCTCATCTTCAATCAGTCTTCACAATGTAAATTGTTAACACAGAGTGGTTCCTGGGTACACATCAGTCTGGGTTATCTTGTTTCATCACTTACTGCAAAGTCTGTTTTAAGATCGCATTCCGTTTTTGTTATTGTTGTGAGAACATCATTCAAAATATGACAAAATATAATCTTGTAGCATTTTTGTTTCTCTCAAGCACTGAAACCAAACAGCACTAGACCACTTCTGAGACTGTGTTTAGTTGTTAAACAATAAAGTAGGTCTGCATTGTTTCATGCTGCATACCTTGCAATCTTTCTGGTGAAAAGGCATGGTGCAAGTTGCCTTAGCCAGTGTTGTAAGTGGCTTTAGACTGTGTTTTAAAAAGGAAAAAGCTTAATATAGTCTTGCACGAAGTTAAACTCTTTACCATTAATCAGTACTTTAGTAAAGTGCTCTTTGTTACTAGCCCCGTTTCGAGGGAGGGTAACAATAATAACACAGAGAGGCTAAGAAAGCCCAGGGCAGTGTCACGCTGTGATTGAAGGAGCACTCAACAAGGAGATGACTTTCAACAGTTTTCATCTTACACAAAAAGGAAGATCGGTCAAACTGAACTCAAACAGACAGGGACTAAATACACAAAGTAAATGACGTAATTAACTGAACACACACCTGAAGACAATGAGACAATCAACTGAAAGTGGGTCACAACGAGCACATGACGACACAAACAAAAGAGTCCAACACAAAAGTCAACTGAAAAGAAATGAAATAAACTGCGATGTAAGCAAACAAACACACATCTCTGGCACACTGATAGCCGTTCTTACTTGAAGTGTGAGAAATTGTCAGGAAATAGTAAAATTGAGCAAGTCAACCAACATCTATCAAAAAACTAGATTTGCAATATCTACTTATTATAGCACTGCAAATTATTTTCATTATTTTTGTATTTCCAAAATCAACAGTTGGTCACATTTTATTCTAAGGTCCAATTATTGCTATTAATAAACCATTAACTACAACCTTTGCCTCAATAAACTCCTAATGTGCTGCTTATTAATAGTTAATAAGGCAGTTGTTAAGTTTATGTATTGTTTAGGGATGTAGAATAAGCTCGTATGCTTTATAAGTACTAATAAACAGCTATTATATCAGTGATAGTCGAGCTAACGAGCAACTAGTTAACACTGAGAAATGGTCCTATGCTAAAGTGTTCCCCAACCATCCTATTTGGGAACCGAAATGCAAAATTACTTACTAAGCAATACCGGACTGCACATCTCAAACTTTAAGTTTGCCCTTATCACTTTCTTGGCCTCATCAGAAGGACACTCGACATCTGCCACGCCGTATCTCCATCCTTGGAGGGTCTGGAGTCACGTCGGAGACTAAACAGGGCCTGTTTTGGGAGCTCTTCTCTAGGACGTGTAAATGGACTTGTCATGTTCTTGGTGGAGGTCGCAGCTGGACGTCCGTGTGTTGCTGATGAACCCTGTTAGCGCTCAGTTCTTCAAGAAGCGTGTTGCGCTAGCAGGATTCTAGTATATTTGTTGTGAACTGACAAACAGTTCTGCAAGAATCGCCCGTGTGCAAATACAAATATGACACCTTTGTTTTCTTCGCCTAACCTGAACACCTTTTCCAAATATCCCGGAGGTTATCACGGATTACTTTCACACAGACACGCACTGTCAAGGAAAATAAGCACTTTTAGCTTGTCAAAGGTAACCTTTGCGCCTTATCAAGCCCTAAAGGGTGCATACTGTACTAATACACACCGTTCAGGGGGTTTTCTGACAGCGTATTAACAATCATAAAATACAAGAGGATATAACTCATAATTATCCTTAGTATTCTGCACACGAAATATTACTAGCGAGGCAGCAAAAGATGTTCATTGCATTTAAAGTAAGTCCAGGTTTAGTGCTTTGCTTCTTTGTAAACGACTCTGTGACAGAGCCTTATGGATAGAAATAATCCCCACAATAAATAAAGTAAAAATACTCTGACCCTAATTATAACAGTCAGGTGTGGTGTTAGATTCAACAGGGTCGTGAACTCGGTTGCCAGGGAATGCATGAACTGATAACTCAAAAAAACGTAAGTCGCTTTACATAAAATCGCCCTGGAAATGAGTCTATTGCAGTCTGTGCAGGTCTGTTGTAATAAGGCAATGAAAGGCAACACAATGTTAAATGCAACCAACCATAATACTGAAGAGGGTTATTCATTTGTTTTTGTGTATTTTAGAAACGTTACATCAGGTCACTTATTTATTTTTTAAAGAAATAAACTTTATTTTGAGGCCCAATTCGTGCCATTAACAAACCACTGACTGGCTTTCGTCATAAGCTACTAATTTTCTCCTTTTATTATGCTGTTGTTAAGTTTATGTATTGGGTAGGATCAGGAATGTAGAACATGGTCGGGGCAGTCGCTGGGAATTCTGGGACCTGTACATTGAATTTGCACAGAATCACATCATGTGGTGTTGAGGGTGGTATGAGCTGCTATCGTAAAATGTTAAATGAAATTTTAGGGTTATGGTTCACAGGTTCTTCAATTGGAGTAAATAAGTGGTTTAATAAATAAGACATTCATCAGTTCCTCTTTCTCATGTCATTTCAAATTGCTTTCTACTTTTGAACACAAAAGAGGATTTTGTAAAGTATTACCAAACCCATTTTGCTTGCATTTGGTTACCCATTATTTCTATTTTCCACATTTTCCCTTTAAGAATTGTATTATTTGTAAATAAGAAGCACCTAGTATATTTATGACAGCCATTTTATCATTCTGCTTTTCTGCGAAGATCTTTCTAAGATGCACTCAACGGTAACCTTCCCATTCTTCAAAGTTCTTACTAATGCATATATTATCTCTGGGTGTACTTTAACTGAGTGCTACATATGCGATGCTTAATATCTTTTCTAATTAAGCTACTTTTAAATATAATGCTATGGCGGTCTCTCTTTCTACTATTCAATAACGCGAATACAATACTATGTGTGCTGTATTTCTTATAAATCCTCTTCTTCAGTTCAAGGTACGAAGACACTACTCAAATAAACAAGGCAAACTTACAAAATTGGGATGTATAATATTTAATACATTTTAATATTAAAACACTGTTTACTTTGTATGACAGTCAATATTGGTAGTAAGTTTGGTGACCGCTTCGCGTCCCGATGCTACCCTGCAGATTTCATTTATGGCGGCAAATGCTGCTTCTCTTCTACTTTCAACAGCAGGCACCAGCTTCAAGTGTATGGCGTTATCCGAAGAGCAGCTGCCGGGAGGAATCACATGTCCGAGTCCTGTCCAGGTGATTTCCCAGCACCTGGGCCGTGTCAGCAGAACCGCCGGTCAGCCCGCGGAAGCTCACGCTGACCTCTTTTATGCGGAAGAGAGGGTTTTGAGCAGTCCGTTTGCCTGTTGTGTGGATGTTTCTCTGACAAGCCGAAACATGTGCACTCGTGCAGAGAGCGATACACACCAACTAGCTGCTTCAAATCACCGAAGAATCTCACCAGACGAGAACGCTACTACCAGCAGAAGCTTTCCTCCTCTACGGGAGTCACGCACAGTAAATATATAATTCATAAACAAATATATTTCAGTGATTGGATGCAATGCGATTAAATGGAGAGCGTGGCTGGAAAATTCCCCTCTGGACTAGTTCATTTGCACAGTAGTGCGTTAAGCAGCTGTTTGTGTGTCCTTGTGATTGAGATTACCAGATGAACACGCTCCTACCTAATTTTATTTGGAACTAATTGTGTGACATTGGTTGTTTATGGAAAATCCCTGGCTTTTGGGAATAAGGCGCAGCCTGTAATAGGCCACATTTACAAAAGAGGGGTTTTTGCACTGAACGTGTAATATTGTTATTACTTCAAATACAGCTTGATACAGCTTGATATTTCATTGTTTCTACTTTAAAAATGAAGATAAAAGGTATTTCACAGAGGCATAGAGGAACCTTTTTGTATAAATGGATTTTAGAAAGAACCTTTAACTTTTGAGAAGCCCTTCTTCTGAGGTTCTTTTAAGACAAAAGTAAAAAAGAGATGTTTTTTTAAAGAATCTTTGACTGAATGTTCTTTGTGGAGCCGAAAATGGTTTTTCAATGGCATCACTGGGAAGAACTGTTGAAACACCTCTATTTTTAGGTGTGTGTGGAGCTGAAGAGAGTCATTTTAGCATCCAGTTAGTAGGACTGTAAGGAAAAGCTGTTATGCTCCGTGCAATACTAGTTAAGAGGAAACATGCACAGGGCAACTGGTTTCTTGTTTATATGTCATGTTTTTAAGGGCAGGAAATTGGCTGCTTCCAATTGCGTAAAAAAAAAGGTGAAATGGCATGGTTCTTTGTGCACTTTAAAGTAGGTTACAGTGGGAGCTGTTCATTTGTCATCCACGACAATGTGATTAATCATGGAAGGACCGCTGTTGAATCCCCATTGGGCTGCGTTCACCAGGTGGCTCATCTCACCGAATGTCATTGCTCAGCCTCAAGGAGCTCAGCGTGTCTCCTTAAAGTCTGTCAATCAAGTGAGCTGGCTCTTATGCAGTCCATCCAGCTTGCTCTCGTTCTCACTTTTAAACACACCGCGTGGGTTGAAGCCAGTTTGAAATAAAAAATGATTTTATTTGTTTAATATTGTATTACTAGTCACATTCATTTGATGCACAGATTAAAAAAACTGTGCTGCATATATGAATTACACCCATGCAGGATTAATATTAATAAAAGGTAACACTTTAGTTTGCCTAGCATGCATATTACTAGCTCATTGGCTGCTTATTAGTACTTATGAAGCACATATTATTATCTTATTACGTGTGACTATACTTTATATCTCTTAATCCCACCCCGTACCTAAACTGAACAACTACCTTAACTAACTATTAATAGAGAGCAAAAGAGTTTAGTCACAGTTTATTGTCAGTTATTGTGAGAATTCAGCCTTAAAATAAAGTGAGCAAAAAGCTTTTAAATGAAATTAATTGTGTAATGTGTGTGTGTGTGTGTGTGTGTGTACCTGGGAATTGGACCAAATGTCCCCATAAATTGACTTTCCCAGAATTCCCTGCAATACATTTCGAATTTAGTTTGAATTTGACGTTCAGTTATGTTTATTAGGGTATGTATCTCATGTTGTTAAATGAATGTTTTTTGGATATTTCAGTTGAACGGGTCTCACTATGACGGCGTTTAGTGATTGCGTGAAAGACCCTGATCACCTTCTATCTATCTTCATATTTAAAACTGCTAGTGATGGGCTTTGGTTAATCATGTGACTTTCTCATCACCACCTGCTTCTGATGGACGTCGTTGTATTTTAAAGGTACAAATCAGATTTCAGTGCTTTAATAGGTTGGTATATTAATAAATTGCGGTATTTAACTGTAAATTTAAGTTAAATTCGAAAACATAGTTACCATATTTTTCACGGTACAATTCTGGCAACCACAGCTGTTAGAATTCTGACAGCTATGTATATATATTTATTACAGTGAATATATTTAAAGTGCATGATCAGATGATCAAGCGTTTGATTTTCTGCTTGCAAAATCAAAATTAAAAATCTTACAGACAAGAAAACATAATATAACTCAAACAATGCTTTATATCAGTGCACCGATAACCATCCACCCTTAGCTAGTTTAGCGCAAACAAACCGCATTGGTATTTTATATGATTTTAATAAGTATTTAACAGAGCGCTCCAGAGATTTCCTGCAGCTCAGCCGGTGAGGCACCCCTCTGTGCCGGCAAAGCCAAGGCCGTGGGTCTGATTCTCAGAGAATACGAGGCCTGATTAAATGTTGAATTTGAATGTAGGGAGCTTCGGATGAAAGCGCCTGCCAGATGTGTAAATGAAGAGAATTAGAAAATAATTACAGTTTTGGCATCGCCGTCAGCTCACGGGAGACAGGAACGTACTGAGACTTGTTGGATTTCAGTGCAGGTGAAGATGGTGCTTCTGAAGACGTCTAGCTAGGGGTATACGCCAAATGTAATTTTAGCTTGTGCTCAGTAGACCGAGGCTCCCCTGTAGGTTTGTTATTCTCATATCGTTCCGCAGTGGATGTGTCTAGGCATTCTGGAGAGCCGTGATAATAGTGTATATTTTACTCCAAACAGGATGAAGCTCAGAGATAGGAGGCACATGTGTGGGAGATCTCTCTCCTGTAGATCAGCGATAAGGCATCAAAACTCCCACATGCTCATCACGTAACCGCTCCTGAGCAGACCCTCGTTAGCTCTGCTGTCGTTTCCATCGAGATCCAGTAATAAGAAAGCCGCTTTCAGATAGCTCTGTTTTGCAAATGAATGCGAGCAAATGCCCCGAGCAGCCACTCCGTGGCCATTTAATGTCAAACTTTATATTTATCCATCAGAGTTTAGACTCTTCTACTGACTTATTATCACTTTTTTATGAATAATCTCACTTTTTGGTTTGCATCCTCTTTGTGAAGCACGTAATTCAGTGCATTCCCCAAAAACAGCTATTATTTTTGGCAGCCGCTTTTTATTTCGAGGTCTCTTAGCTATTACTAGAACATTAGCCATTTAATAGTAGTAATAAAGCAAGTATTAATGCATAACCTTATTCTCCGTCCCTAACCCTACCCAATACCTAAATTTAATAACTACCAATTAATAAGCAGCGAAAAGTCAGTTAGTAGTGAATAACTATAAGTGTTCCCTATTCTAAAGCCTTACCCGTTCCTCGTATATAAACTACGTCTTTTTTTAGTTGTGAATTTCCGTCAGAAGCAAGTATAGCGTGATGCTGTCGCCATGATAAAAGGTTTTATTTATCCCCGCCACTAATCTCTTCTATGACCTCTAAGTATATGCCGCAACCGTGCTTTATCTTGTCAGAATGAGAATGCTTTAAGCCTTTCATTAGTTGACTTATAACTTACCCATAATGCATTACCGTGACATTGTGCATGCGTATTATGCAGGAGCTGGTTTGGAAATCATACGGTGTTTCATCCGAAGTCAGAATGCTTTTGAAGTCGTAACCTTTTACCGTCACACTCTCGCTGCCTACATCGCAGTATTTATTAATCCCAGTTAATGGCAAGTCCATCATCATCTTTAAAGCTGAGCATCGCATTGAATCGCAAACATCTGCAATGCTTCAATAATAGCAGGCATGATATGCATATACGAGTACTTTTATTCAGCTACAGTTTCAAAACGCAATCTGGTGTGGCAGCAACGCCGCGTGAGCGAACAGATTATTAATAGCCAGATTTTTGATTTTTTTTTATTATTATTGAAGAATATTTAAGCAATCATGCTCTCCGCATGAGGGATCTTCGTAATTAACCTCAGAGTTTGATTTGCAGCGTGGCATGGACGTGGACTTTCTGCCATCTAGAGGCGTAACGCATGGCTTTACTGCGTCAGCCGGGGTTTAAAAAAAGCCTTCACGTTTTGACCCTCCCTTGTTTCCATGGAGCTGTTTTACTGCTCAGATTAACTAATAGAAATGACTCTGGGCCCCAAAAAGGCGTCACTTCAGAAAGTACGACTATGCATCGTTTGACTTGGAAAAAAGTGCAAGAAAAAAAGCATTGTTGCATGTAGAGAGAATGAAAACACGCATATTCACATGCTTTGTCACTCAAAGCGTCCAAGACGTTATTCTCATGAAGAAATAAATAAAATATCATCATGAAAACCTGCCGATTTATTTATTCGCATTAAACGCCAGATGAATAAATATGACATTTTGACTCGTGTTTTCAGTAAAAAGGATAGGATGCAACCCTTTTGGTTGAATACCAACAAGTCAGGTGAACACAACAAGTGCGCTTAAAAGTGTGTGTTTGGTGTTTCGTGAGAACTCATCGTGGTCAAATCGATGGGAAGCGTTTTCCGCACGCTATATATAGATGTCTGCAAGAAAGGCTCTAGTTTAATTATGTGAATTACTGGTGTTCTAAAAATATAATTACATATTTGACTGCACAGACGAACCTTTATCGGTGAAGTTGGCTGGAAAAATAATTATAGATAATGCAACTGCTGTAATTAGGTGCTCTTTTAATGAACGGTGTTTAAAAGCAGAGCAGATTGTGGGAATTAGTCAGATGTGGAGTCTAGCACAGTCTCCGAGCTGACAGGTTTCGCTCACATTAACGTGTGTCTGGGGGATCAGATGCTTCTCGGTGCTTTTTAAAGTCTTTTATTAACCTTAAAGAGTCGTGTTAATTAATAATAACAATTTGCAATAGCAATCATTTGGACATGTGTGATTAAATCATAAATGGATTGACATTATTTGAGTATAATCTGACATCGACGAATTTTATGCTCAGTGTTATTAAATTACATAAAATGATCTTTTCATGCATTTTTTATTTTTTATTTTTTTTATTCTGAATTATCAGTGATTTGCGAATGTTAACTTTTCAGTTATCAGTTGTCTCACTTAGAAAAAGCATGAAAAACGAAAGAATGTTGCAATTTAAACAAAGGAAAAAGCTGAAACATTTTTTTAAATGATGCATTATTATATATAGAGAGAGAGAGAGAATTAATGCACATATTCATGGTTATTCAAAGCGTCCAAAAAGTTATCCTCCTAAAGAAATCATGAACATACGCGCTGATTTATTTCTTTGTTTATTTCACAGGTACATGAAAGACACAAATCGCATTTCGCTCAAATGGCCGATGAATAATTATGCATGCCGTAATTACCAAGAAAGGACGTTAGAGTTGAATGGGAAGAAATTCAATATAATGCAAATCGTATTGATACAAATGAAACGCCCGAGGGTTTTGTCCCGATGCCCTCATCGTTTACTCCAGCTCCACGTATTGACAGCGTTCCTGTAATTGGCTGCTACAGTCCTGACCACCACCAGCGGCATTCATCAGAACCTGTCCGATAAGTGCCGGGCGTCTGGATTGTGATTCATATTCTCTCTAGTGACCTGATCCATCAGGACTGTCTGCCCGCTCTTGGCTCGATATCTGATTGACCGTGATTCATGTGACATCCACCTCATCCAGAGCTTTGAGCCCGTCAGCATCTACCAGAACATTCCTCCCTGACCTAGATTACAGAGCTGAGATCCCTCAAAGACAGCGAGGCGATCAAAGCGAGAGAGATATCTGACCTAAAATATACTAGTTTAGCAGCATGTTAGTGTGAGACTCTGCTGGGGTCGGTTAAGTTGACCCCACCGCGTGCTTCTCATTAAGAGGACTGAAGTTCAAAGTGAGAGGGCATACGCCAAAGATTAGAAAGTTATGGAAAACGTACGCTTACAGCTCTGCTGCGGGACGATCCGACTCATTTGGCTCGAATACGGTGCGTGATAATTCTGTCGAATAGCTTCGGTGCGATGTTTGTCAAGCGAGTGAAAAGACTGCATAGACTGCACTTCAAAGCAGCAACTGGACCGAAGGAGGCACTTCTGGAGAATACAAAGCGCTTGCTTCTGTTAGGATTCAAAAAGCAATGGCGCCTCCTGTCTGTGGCTCTGAGGACCGCACCACGCAATCCTATCTTTAAAACACCTCACCTGCCTGAAGTGCACAAATAAAACGAGCGATCTGTGCTTTCCGAGATACGTTTTCTTTCCTGCGTCAGGATAACGTTCCTGGCTTCATAAGTGCATGCTATTGTAATGAAAATACGTGTTGATTGTTCAGGAAAATGCTGTTGAAGGCAGCTTACATTTTAAAGAATGGGCTTCCGCCAGTGTTTGAGGAGTTCAATTATCAGCTGACCTACTTTTATTCCTCACTGAACATAACTCATATCTCAGCAGTCGTCTTTAAGCAAACCGATCAACTAATGATTTTTAAATAAATAGTAATAAACTAGACTTTTAGCCATTATTTTTAATAATAGGGGTCATGGCATGCTTTCCTATTTTTTTTTTCATGTGTGTATTGAGGTCCATTTATAATATCTGAAGCTTCATGCACATGAACAGAATCAGTTAACACCGGTATATTTGCAAAACCTTATTACTTTCTACTTCATTCAGAGACTCAGCTCTTTTTGCAGTAAGAAAGTCCTAAAACTTTGAAGAACATTTTTGAAAATTGAGAATTTTGTCACGGCAAGAAGCAACTGGAGGAATATCTAGACATTTTTCGCCATAGTTTAGCTAAGAAACGGTGATTTGGCAAGTATTCAGAAGTTTTTGGCCAATACATTGAAAGACCTTTTCTCAGTCCTCATGATGAAAGTGCCTTCGAGTGTTTGTGGCATTAAAAGACAGGCGCAGTGATCAAAATACATCTTAAAGTGAGACAAAAACATGCAGCTGTCAGTTTTGAGGTTTTGGGCTTTTTGGCTTTTCACAAAGGATGTTTGCAGATTTGTAGGAAGAAAACATCCTAAATACATCTTTATATGTTTCTTTGATAGCACTTTATCTACTTGTGTCTGTAGATTTCAATTGTAGTACATTTCTTTAAAAGCCAAGGGTTTTTTTTTTATTCAAAATGAGCTTCTTCTCTTGCACCGAGCCAAAAAACTCCACTTCAGTAACACTTACATGCAACAAACTTTACACTTTTATTCATAACTATAGCTTTTTGTTTTGTTTAGTTTTTTTGATTGTATACAATTTTCTAGCTGTTGACCGTACAGAGTGATATAATGAGAAATCGAAAAACCTTCGACTGTAAAAACATGACAATAAAATGCATGAAAATGATTAATGATTATTAAATATTTACTATTTAAAAGCTTATTTAAACTTGTAATCAATTGAGGAGATATATATATATATATATATATATATATATATATATATATATATATATATATATATATATATAAATTTAACCCTATTATTAGAGCATATTTCACAAGAAAATTGCATATCAATTTGTTTGACCTCAAGAACACCTGATGTTTATATGCATTATTACAAAACCCAAATATTTGCGATGCATTTTGAATAATGAACGGACGCACATCAGAAAGCAACACAAGCAAACTTCATCTTTTGTAGCTGGAGAACGCTCACAATCTATACTCTTTTCTCCGCGAGAGTCTGTGACAGGAGTCTCAAACTGAAATGCATTTCAGAGTCATGGAAAGTGGTGCATTGCTGCAGTCGGAGGAAGGAGGAGGGAAAGGGACACTGTTGCTAGGAAACACTTGTAGCATCGTTGCACACACTCCTTGCCAACTCAAACAAACTAAGGAGCTTGAGTGAAATGCCACGTGACCCCTTCATGGGCTTCATCCAACGTCTTCATGCTGCCATTTGCACAAATGTTTATCAAGGAGAGCCCTCGAGTCTCTCTCAGACGGGTTAATCTGGGTTAACTAAAGTGCCGTCTCTCTTCAGCACCCCCCGCTTGACTTTATAACCCCCTTCCAATTTCATCGCCGGATGCCGTATTGATTCTAGAGCGCAACTTTCTGCAATAAACACATGCGCTATCAAGCCCACGCACCATAAAGGCATTAAACTGTGCGGCAGAGGTGTCTCGTCTGTATTAAAATTCAGTTTGTGCCGCACCGAAAGCCCTAGAGTCCAACAGAAAGACAATATCTTCCTCTTTGAATTAATACACCTAAAGCAAACCATTCCCAGAACCCCCTGCGGCAATAATTCTCCTCTTTAAACACACACACTCACACACACTCACACTCACACACACACATATTCTCAGAAGAAAAAAAATATACTGACAAAGGGCAGAAAGTAGTGGAAGGTTATTTGAAAGTGGATGGTAATGATGATGAGATGTGTATGTTGTGTAACAGCGTGCAATACTCTGAACGAGAACTTGTTGAAAAATTAGGATTGGAAGGTGATTGTCCCTAATATACAGCAACGACCAAATCATTTCGGTCAAACAATTAGATGCATGTTCTTTTTTTTTTTGAAAGCATATGAAATATACGTAAAAAGATATGAGCACGAGCACGATATGAGCATGCATTTTTCAATTTAATTAATATAAAAAAAAAGGTTATGCATGACTTAGACCTTCTCCACTCTGATGCTGAAGTGAAGTTGGTTCACAAAATCAAAACTGTGTAATTATCTGTTTAAAAAAACACCCTCCGTTTATGAATTTCTAAATTATGAATACGTGGGCTGCAGCTCGTGACAAAACTAGACCTTACTTGATCTTCTGGGTTGTCTATGAAAGCCTGTAGACTGATCTGAAGGACTGTTTTTGGAGGGAAATTGAAAGGAAGTGACATCAGTGCACTCCCGAAAGCCTCTCATCCATCATGACACGTGAAACGAATGCTTGAGCAACGCACGGGTTAATTACAGAAGAGATATGACACGGTATATCGTGCCTTGAACTATAGTCTCACACTATACAGTCTATAAAATAACTAGTTTATTTTAATTAGCACATCAGTACGATCAGATGCTTTCTCCCCACTGACACTTTTGTTATTTAGAGGAAATCATATTGATCTAAACTTAGATCTAAGCAGCGTCTGGATGTTTGCTAACAATGTGTCTCTGCAACGATGTTTCCAACTTCTTTTACTTCTAAGAAAAGGACAGAAAAAGAGCATTGCTGTGAGTATACTGTATAATATTAAACTAATATAAATAAAAAACATAGTAGTGTCTCAGTTGTACCAAAAGGAAATCTGAGTGTTCTTAATAAACATATACACACACACACACACACACATATTATATATATATATATATATATATATATATATATATATATATATATATATGACCCTGCTCCCAGACCTGTACATCATCTTACTTTTCATACAGTACACTGTTGAGAAACTCCCAAAAAATTAAAGATATTGGTCCAAAACTGCACGAGTGCATATGTGCTTTCACACAATTGTTCAGGAAATAAAAAGTTGATAATGCATTTTTTTATTATATTTTCCTTTTGCTCAGTTTTGTCTGCAAAAATGTTACCTATAAAGCCACAGCAGGACTGTTGCGTGTTTTGAAAGAATCATGTGAACCAGTGATTTAAAGACCCGTTTATACCGTTTACTGAATTCCTGAACGAATCAGCTAATTAATTAAATGAATAAATGAGTCATATATATACATACACACATTTATATATATATATATATATACACACATCTCTGTATTAGTAATCACATCAGAAGCAAAGATGTCACATTTTATATTAAAATGTCTCCCTGATTTTCAATTTCCTTCTGAAGGTGGTTCTCTCATATGAAGCTAAAGGAAATGTCTCTACAGGCCAATATTAATATTGGCAAAGAGAGGCTCATCTTGTGAGCCGAGCTTGTTTTCTCCTGCTGACACAGGGCTCTCTCTGTTCTGTTCTGGGTTCTACACTAAAGGGTGAGCTCTACTTTAATTCTATTCAGTAGAAATACTGATTCTGTATTTTGCGATATCACATTCACTGTTACTATTCATGCTTTTTTTTTAGACGTCTCCCCAAAGATGCTGCTCAAATTCTCCCTGATTTTCCTGTCTCTGGCGTGTTGTAAGTAGACAGACTGACCTGTAATCGAGAAACTACAGAGTTTGGGTGACTTCAACTAATACAGACAGCATTCTAATCGATTTTTGCTTGTCGAGCGCCTTTTATGCATGGATTTTATGTCCAGAAAAACGAGTATGAAAAGTTGCTCTATTTTTTTTACAACACTTCTAGAAATGTTGCGACTGGCGCTTACTTCCTGTGCAGATATTAGCACATCTAAACAGTGAATTAGAATCAGAGTAAGATTCATTAGCGGAATATTTGCAACACAAATGCACTTTTCACTCAAACGGGCAGGCGTGCATCCTAAATAATGCCGTGTGCTGCGATAATAAAATACACATTTCTGGCATGCCTCTAAAGTGTCGTTTCCGACAAAGAAAGTCATTTGAAATTGTGAGCCGATACGCAATTAGATATCAGCAGGTCGAGCTTTAGGAGAGTGACCACCATCTGAATCTGCTGTGCAGTCTGACTAATAGAGGGGCAAAGAAGCTTAAAAGCGTGTGTGGTGTAAGCCTTCTGTCATTCAGCAAGCTCTGTCTGTTCGTCTCATTTACTGTTGTCTGTCAAAAAGATTGCTGGCATGCCGATAAGGCCGAGGACAAGCAGCTTTCTTGTAAGCAGTCCCCGTAAGTGTTTTATGACACCTTGGGATGAGCGCACACTAGGTGTCGTGTGACTCGAGGAAGCCTGCGAGTCTCGGTCCGGGAAGGCTCTCTTCTCGAGGGAAGGAGCCTCCACCGACGTTCTCCGGGGTGCATTTTACAAAAATAGGTTTTCAATGCGTTGGGCTTCAGCATTAATGCACAAAGTTTAAGTTACGCCTTTACAGACGAAATGTAGAGAGAAGCGTGTGTATAAACGGATCGCCGATTTAAGAAAGTGCTCGTAATATGAAGAAACGAGCTTAAATTAAACTGAAGCCAACTTTAAAGTCGTAAATGAGCAGAAAGAGGGCCGTAGTGAGCGCCGTCACATACAGCAAAGAGCGTGGACACGTTTTATTGGAATCAAACGACTCTAAAGGCTGACTGAGGAAGTAATGCAGCAATAACGCTGTGATTAATGAGTCTTTCCACTTACCGACTTTCATAATTACACACATGCTGTCGAACAAGACCAAGAATAGATGTGTGCCACGGATCATTAGACAAAAGATTATCGCAATTTGTCATGAGCGTTTTTCAAATCCTGACCTCTCGTAGAGAACACAAAAATACTTAAAAATACTACGAGCTGCTCGTTGGTTAGTCTGCCAAACCGCGTCGCGAGGCTCGAAAGAAGATCATTTGAAGAATGCTCCCAAACGAACAAGACGCCGTTCAGATTCGAGAATCGAGAGAGTTGTTGTGGAGGGGGGAGATTCAATTTTACTTTTACATTTTTTTCACATTTGGGCCAAAAAAAAAAAAAAAAAGAGAGGCAGCGTGACTATTATGCAGATTTCCTTTAAAATGTTAGAAAATTGCTCTCTCAGAGGCGCTAATACGAAAGCAAAGCTCATTTCAGTCTGAAAAACTGCCAGAACGCTTTGAAAGCCAAGTTTATAGAGCGCCAATTCATTATTTTCATGCCTGGGGGAAAGAAATGAACAACTAATCTGATCAAACTTCGACACACTTTGTAGCTAAATATTTTTTTATGTTATGTTTACAGATTATATCGAATCTTACAGAAATGTGGTTTATGTCCGTGCATTTACTGAGCTTTATTATAAAACAGCTCCACCGTGAGCTCTGAGGTTGTTAAGGGATAGCATACGCTTCTCAAAAACCACTTCCACGGCACCCAGAGTCCCGAAGACATCAGCAGTCCTAGAAGACAGTCACTGTTACCACGGAAACAAAAACTACAGCGAGAGAGCCGCCCACTTCCACCAAGCGTTGCTAATAATCGTTCCCTACAGCAGGGCTTTACAAACCTCCGCGGCATTAACCTCAAAAACTGCTGAGGTCCACAGATGCATGCGTTTTACAGTAAACTTCAAACACGCTGTATTGCATTTTATTTTAAACTTACTTAAAATCTGTATTTTTGTGTTGTGTTATCCTTTGATTAATTACATATTACAATTTATAAAAATTCACAGTCATGTCTTTTCCCTCTTCAAATCAAAGAAGCACAGCTGGGTTACAACACTTTTTTTCAATCACTGTGGGGATAACGTGTTTTATTTTTTTTTTTTTTTTTTTTTATTAATTAATTGTATGCTTTTAAATAGTATATTTTTTCCAGCACTAACATGACAAAAAAAAAGAAGCGGTCCCTACAACTAAATTTCACTTTTTTTTGTTTTTTTTTTATATAAAAGCTTTGCATTTATTGATGATACAGCGGAGCCAAAAATCATTTTCAAAAGTTTTCACACCAATGGCACCACATTTGGTTTAGAAGCTACTGAGATTATAAATATTGTACAAAATTATTATCGTCATCATAAGTTATCATTATTTTCTTAATAGCTGTGCTAAGTGATCATCTGACTATAGCTATAAGACACTGATTGTAGTAACTATATTTACAGTATAACCGTTTCATTTAACTACTTATAAAGAATGCATCCTTATTGGGACCAACGGGCACCATGCGTTACACCTAATAGACACCTGAAAAAAGTTACAGAGCAGATCTGACGACTTTGAACTTACTGAGTTAGGTAGAAATGGTTTAGCTAATGAGGTACGAGAAGTTGTGCTGTAGTGTCAAAGGTGTTTGGCAGTACATGCTCATAAACAACACAACCTCAAGTGCTCAAGAGTTTCTTCAGCTATGGGCAGTTTTGGTCTTGTACAACGCTTTATTTTAAGGTGTCCATGTTGCTAATATCATTAATTATGCATAATTAAGTCTAGGCCATATCCTAATCCTAAAATCTTGAGCAGGGGTGTCATTTCTGCTGGGGACGGAAAGGACATGTCATCATTATAATCAATTTTCCGAGTTGCACCCTTGATCCGTATAATAAGTGCATGTAGTTAATTAATATTTCTCACTTAGATGTATAACTGCACCGCAGATTGGGTGTGAAGTTAAAATATGCAATAAACAAGCCCTTCGTGGTAGAGCTCTTAAAACACTTCTCTTCTCCAGAACACACACGTGACTTATTTATCTTGTTTCCTCAGAGATGGCAGCATCCACAAGGGAACAGATATCGTGTGCGGTGATGACGGCATCGTCAATGCTCCTTTTTCTGGAAACCTGGCCGGTCCTGTTGAGAGAGCAGTGGGAGACTCTCTTCAATACGATGGCGTCAAACTCTACAACAAAGGCACGTGACGCCGTCAATAAATATCAATGCATTTAGCAACATATTTCATTGCATTACATTTTGAATGAGCCGACACATGCATTTTACACCAGTATCGAATGAGATGCTATTTATTTATCTTTTTCCTCAGTGCATTGTGTGAAGATCTTCAACGTCCGGGGCTCTGTAGTTCAGGGAGAGGCCATGGGTTACCTGTTACCTCTGCAGGAGCGTTTTCCTGGCATCACCTCACACCTGGAGCTTCAGATGTGTGACGGCTCTGATCCCTCGCCCTTCATATGAGACGCCGTTCAATCCTTCAGTCAGTTAAAGCGATTCGTAGCGCTTTCATTAGTGCATGGCGTTTAAATTGAATTTGAATAACATGACGTGACTGTTTTTACAAGCGATAAAATAATATATACTTTATGCAATCCTTTCATGAAGTATTTATTACGTAGAAATAAAGTGCCACAAGATGGCAGCATGAATCTACAGAACAGGAAATAACAATAAAATGTTTTATTATCATTGTTGTTATTATTATTATCATTTTTATCTCATATTATCTCATTGATTTAATTATTTATGAATTGTTATATATATATATATATATATATATATATATATATATATATATATATATATATATATATATATATATATATAAAATAAATTACATTTAGTCATTTTGCAGACGCTTTTATCCAAAGCGACTTACAATTGAGAGTACAAAAGGAGATTATATCTCAGACTGTGGTCTACAAAAAGATTTGCATTTAAATTGTAGTATTTTCAATAAGAAGACATTAAGACATTTGTGTTTTGGCATCCACGTTTGCTGTTGCATCTCAGTTTTCTTTCTCCAAATGATAACTAGCACGCAAACAGGATGGCATCATGACAGCATCCCACCAAATGATATTTACTAAAGCTTCTGGCATCGGTTTTCTCATTAACTTTTTTTTTTTTCTTTCGTTTTACCGGCGTATTGAGATATACGCAATTTGCACAGCTTACTTTGTTGTACAGAAGAATATTTATAAGGCTTGACATTGTAGTCCTTATGTTTGGTATTCCACACAGCTAATGCTTATTGAAAAAAAAAAATAATAATAAAAAAATAAATAAAAAAAATAAATAAATATGGGGGCTCTATACACACACACACACACACACACACACACACACACACACACAGAGAGAGAGAGAGAGCAATTGTGCCAAAGGAAATTATTCTGCGCTTTTCCTTTAAGTTGTCCCGCTGGGTTGGTCTCGGATGAGCAAAATGACGAATCGTACCATGGCGAAGGGTTAACTCATGAATATTAATTTAGTATTCCGGTTATCGTCAAGTCGCGTACTCTCGTTAATATTCATAAGCTGGTCATTCGCCATATATGGAATAATTAATTCGGCAGCTAGTAAACGCCCACTTACCGACGTCTGCCTTTGAGCCAATCAGTTAAGGTCATTCGGCGAACGTGTTTAATATTCATGAGTCACGCGTTCCCATAGTAGAGCGCGCGACTGCGTTGGGCTTTAATTAAATTAGAGTCGGTGAGCTGGGATAGGCTGGGAGTTCTCTCGGTCCAGACTGCAGGAAATCCGACGTGGACTATAAACCCGCAGAAACGGACAGACAAACAAGCGAATGAGCAGAAGTCGATGCGGAAAACTTGACCAGATCTTCTTTCGCGGGAAAGAACGCTACAGTGCATCCAGACGTCTGAGGTTACAGCAACATGCCGCGGCGGACTGTACAAGAAGTGACCGTTCAAGACGTGCAAAAGAGACGAAACCCCAACAAACACTATGTAAGTGGACCTCCGCGAGGCTCTTTGGCCAACTTTTCCCGACGCAACGAGCGCGCTTAGTGTATTTTGGAGGTTGTTTTCTGGTTTGTCTGAACAAAGGCTGGAGATGCCATCGGGAGGATCGGGTTACACTTCAGCACGACTCGCCAAAAGAGTCGATATTTTTATATTTTACAAGTATTCCCGTTCAGCTGCAGTACACTGTTAAAAGCTGGAGGGCCAGGTAAAGTCAGCGTGTTATAACCCATCTATACTGTAGTATCAGGCTCAGTCCAGATGTTTTCACATCTGCATCGGTGTAACAAAGACGGCGAAGTCTGTTAGAAGCACACAAGCCTGTATAAATCCCAGTAAGCGAGGTTTTAGTGAGTTTTAAGAGCGGTTGCTAACTTTTCTGGAGGACTCTGCTGAGACTCCTCCGTGTTTCTCAGGGCCTTTTGTCCTGTTCACCACACCCTTAAAGTTAAAACACCCTTCAACACCCCTAACCCTGGAGATCCCAGCCTGACAAAGCCCAAGTTGAGCGTATCTTCTTTAACTTTTCGCAGATCACTTTTTGGTTTTCTAGACACGCTTGTTTGGGTATGCTTTGCAGGAACGAATGTGAAGTGAATGGTCTTTTGAGGCCAGTGTTGAGAGTCCCTGAGATTACCGGTAATTGCACTTTTTACAAGTAGAAAATGCAAAAATAGATATAAACCACTGGCTTGAGACAAAATAGACATCCTCTGGAAGCTTATAAAGTTCCAGTTTGATTTGGGCTCAGTATTTAGATATTTTTATATTTTCTGTACTTTGAAGCGAAGCTGATTTTTACTAAACCTGACAAATATGTGCACCAGTCATATTTCACTCAAAAAAAATAAATAATGCATTTTATTCCCACACATAGTAATATAACCCACATGTAGTACTTTAATGTACTGTGTTCTCCAATTATAGGCTATATTACAATACAATACATTACAGTTTACTGTAGTAAAACTAAGGTATAATAAGTATTTTTTTACATTTGGTCAGTAGGCTTTAGCATGCATTAAGTGTTATAAATGCTGTAATATATACAGTATAATACTATTCAAAAGCACTACCATATTTTTTCAAATGGGTTATTTATTTATCTATTCACACACACACACACACACACACACACACACACACACACACACACACACACTCTCTCACTCACACACACACACACACACACACACACACACACACACAGACTCTCTCTCAAACACACACACACAGACTCTCTCTCACACACACACACACACACACACACACACACACACACACACACACACACTCTCTCTCTCAAACACACACACACACTCTCTCACACACACTCTCACACACACACACACACACACACACACACACACACACACACACAGACACACACACACACACACACACACACAAAAACATGGATATTTGAATAAGAATGTCAGCACTGAAATATTTTCGTATTCAGAAATGCAATGCAATTCATATTAAATGAAAAGTAAAAATACACCAAATAGCTGAATTAGCTTCTTTTTCTCATTGATTACAATTTAATTACATAAATTACCGGCCCTGTGAGGTTTTAAGCGCTTTGAACGTATATGAAACCTTTCCCGATGGGGTTGTAGTATCTTCTTCATAGTGTTGTGTTTACTAGCAACTAAATGAAACCTGTAACAAAGGCTGGAATGCAAATGTAAACGACACATAATCTCATCCTAGCCAGCAACAGTTGACCTGCGCTCTGTGAACATCAGCCCTAAAGCCATAACATAGCGTTATCCCACCCGGAAGGATCCGCGACGCTTGCTTTAGCACGCCGGCTGGAAAACTCACATCAGCATCTACTGTCAGAAATGAGAAATGCGTGCCATCTGAGCAGAAGCGAGGCTGGAAAATCCCCCTCAAACGAACGCATCTGACGGTCGTATTTATCCAGGGTGAACTGCAGCTATGCGTTTTGCCAGTGTGTGTGTGTGTGTGTGTGTGTGTGTGTGTGTGTGTGTGTGTGTGTTCCTGGGAATCTAAGCCCTGACCTTGATGCCGAGCTCCTGGAACGGAGGCTGACTTCACATCACGAGCTTATTTTAGTCATAATTCTGCTTACTGCATTTCCAGTCAGCATGCATCAGTCGTTTTAAAATAATAAAGCCACCGGTTTCCGCCGACCCGGTCGTTACAAACATCATCGTCCTGAGAAAACTAGTGTTTTTCTGGCAGAACACATTGTGATAAGGGACGTCGATCGCTATAAACATCACTAATAGCCTGCGGCACACGCTCTATAAAACATGGCTTGAGTCAGACTGATCAATACAAGGCCCTTGCTTCTAGATGTGTGGGAATCCTTGCAGGCCGTTCGTTGAGAAAAGAAAGCATTGCTGAAGACGGCCCTCTCTCATACGAACCAAAGCCTCCCTTCCCCCTCTACTAGAGACGGAGGAGGAAAAAGCAGACTTCATGTCAGAACGGTCAGCTTTTTAACTGTTTAGGGACAGACGGGCAAGAACTGACTTGGTTGGAACGGTTGAATCTAAGACAAGCATCTCTATCACGTTTGCTCATATTTAGGGAGAAAATAAACACAATCATCAAAATCAACCCAAAATGGCTAAGAACGCAGCTGCTGTCTTCCCATACTTGGAAGACATTTTTATCAAATGATTTATTTTTTATTTTTTTTGGTCAAAATATGGTTCAGTGTTTGAAAAGAAAATTTACAATTAAATTATAAATGTTATTTTTCAACATTTTACAGTGAAATATTAGCAATTTTAAAATAGTGATCTTTTTTTTATTTCTCATTTTATTTTATTTTAAATTTTTTATTATTAATTGTATAGGTAGTAGTAGTAGCAGCAGTCATATTACTGATATGAATATTTTTTAATTATTTAAAAATATTTATTAATATTGATACATAATGATCATATTTTGGCCAAATTGGGCAGCTATACAAACCATGCACAGCAAACCTGTTTTTTCGTTTTCTCTCCCTTACCAAATTTTGCTGCCAAAGTTGAATATTGCATTTGCATTATTTAATTTAATTTAATTTAAATGTATTTTGTTTAGACTCCAGTAAACTAGTCCAAGGTAACTAAGCTGTTTTGTACTAGTTATCGGGGTGAAAATGTTTTCTTCCAGTTGGCTGTTAATCGCTGCAAACAAATTTTTGAAACGATGAGTAACTAGAACGTTTGTTCACAAAATGTTCACGTAGTTTTTTTTTCTCATAAACACATATTCAATAATAGTCAGAGCTCTGGATTCAGAAGAGATGTAGAGCTCCGGTCTTCATTCGTTGAAGCTGCGTGGAAAAAAACACTAAGCACTGGTTTGGAACGATGAGGGTCAATAACTGATGTAGTTATCGTAGAAGGTGTGTGAGTCTGTGTGTGTGTGTGTGTTAATTGTAAATCTGGGTTAACTAAGTCTCTTTCTTTTTTAACCCTAGGTTTACATCATCAAAGTGGCGTGGTCTGACGGCAGCACTGAGATCATTTTCAGGCGCTACAGTAAATTTTTCGACCTTCAGGTGAGTTTTGAGCTTCTTCCAGTATAACACTGGGATGATAAAGCAAATATTGGCGTCCTTTAGTCTTAAAGTAGAAGCGTGCCTTTCTTTGCCAATGAAACGCTGAAGATGTAATGCCAGTCCTGAGTCAATGGGACGAGCTAGTCGTCATACTGGTAGCTCAACAGCTTTGGCCACTGGACACAACATAATACTAATTCTTCTTTTTGGCCCCCCAATTACATAATAATTGTACATTTGCTTTTTTTAAAGACAAACAAAACAAATTCATGTCACAAAAATTGTCGCCAAACACACACACACACACACACACACACAAATTGTAATAATATGACACGCTGATGAATAATAAGTATAAGGTATGGCTATTAATATAACAGTCACAAATTAGTTTTTTGTTAATAGGGTTATTTATTTATTTATTGGTACTTTTTGGTACTTTCACGACTTATTATACCCCTTTGCCAAGAGTTTGATTGACAGGAGGTCCGACCAATCGTAACGCAGAATCTGCCCTTTTGATGTTCATTCGTGTTTATTTCATGTTAAAACTATTTATTGTGTGACTTTGTGTTTTGTGGTGAAGTGATTTGAGCATATATTCGAAAGTGAGAGAGGCTGTGTGTGTCATGAGCTACTAAGAGAACTTTATAATAATGGCTCCTAACATGCATTTGACGGAAGCGCCAACTTCTGAAGTGTAGCTTTTCAAAATAAAAGCCGTCTTGTGATCCACTTGCGGCTCGTGACGAAGCCATGCCTTGGATAGGCAGTATTTAATTGTCCGCTCGTTTAGCTTTGTCATATTAAAGAAAAGTGCATGCAGTAATACTGAAAACTAAAAACTAGCGTGGGCCTGTTGGTTGAAGTGTGCACTTTACAGTACGGCCGTAACCTGGTCTGGTCTGGTGATGTTTGATCATCCTGGTCACTGATGACTGAGACTTTTCCTGTTTTGATCAGAAACTTCATGAGTTGTGCAACGACATCTCATCCACGACCACGGTGTCCTAAAATAACACACAAAGAAAGTGTTGCTAAGTGCTTGGTGTTTTTACGGTTGTTTCGGTTTGTTTGAGAAGAGCTTACTGTCTTTATAGCAGTTCATTGCGATCCTTCAGAAATATCACTGTACAGAGGATCAGATCTTTTAGTGAAACACAGCTTCCACCACTTCCTTTCCTGACTTCTATTCATGCGCTGTTAGTTAGTGCTGTCAAATGATTCATCCAAAATAAAATAAACGTTTTAGTTTCGGTAATATTTGAGTGCATATTGTGAAATAAATTCAAGCACATGCACGCATAGATTTCAGAAAAATAGGTTGTTTTATGCATTAAATAGATTTATAAATAATATAAGCATGTGAAAATGTATTTTATGATATACTGTATGTGTGCGACGAATATACACAGTACATAAATTATGTAAAACAAAACCTTTATTTTGAATGCAATTCAATGCACTGCTGTTCATGTAAAGGGTTAATTAATTTAGTAATTACACAAAAAAGAGGAATGTATTTAATCATGCCCTAATTAAACCAGAGCATGGGATTTATTTGATTTATCAATTAGTCGTCTTTTGAAATGACACTGATTTATAAATGATGATTAATCATAGACGAGTTTGCATGTTTAATCTGATTGATATTAATAATGTAAAAGTAGTATGAGTTGAGATCAGCTGAACACACAGATCAAAGCGTTAAACTTCAAGGCCTGTGCTTCCTGTGACGAAGGTGTTCTGCTGAATCTTCCTCGCAAACAGTTTAGAACGGAAACCCACTATTATTAGAAGCGCTCCGCACAACTGAAGCTATTCACCAAATTTGTACAAATGTTCAGAAATCCCTGCGGTGAGCTCCGCCACAGCTTCCTGAAAATATTACCGGAGCTTTTCTCCGCTGGGCAGTTCCACAGAAATCTGAGCCGTGTGGAAAAATACAAGCTCGTCGAACACCCAGCTCATAGGTCCGTAAATGTTTCCTCGAATTATTTGTAATATTTGCTGCTATTTAACGTCCTGATCTATTGTGCATCAGTATAAATATGCGTTATTATGTAGTATTAATATTCATATTTTTACATAAAAAAAATACAGACACAAAGGTAAAGGAATAACATAAATTTGTAAATGTAGAGGAAATATATATATATATATATATATATATATATATATATATATATATATATATATATATATATATAAACATTAGCTGCAAAGTGATATAATTAAAAAATAAAATCTGAAAAATAACATTTTTATTATTTTTCTTCACACCTTATATAATTTTAACAAAAATTGCTTTCATGAAAAGCTGTTAAATCCTTGAGAAGTTGGCCTCGATGAAGTTTAAGTGCCCAGACCGATTTGTCAGAATTACAATTATAATAAAATAAGAACCTCCACGGCTCATTTATTTTCCTTTTCAGTTCATAGAAAGCACCGGTCACTGGTTTTCCTGTGACGGGATTCAAAAGAAAGCGTATGAAATACTTCATTGGAGGCCGTGCATCGATATTTTTCGTCTTTCTCCTGTGATTCAGGGCTTAAAGTTTCCCAGCACCGCTCTGGATCTCCGACGTGCGGAAAAAAATAATCATACGTTTAAAAAAAAAACGATATTACTTTGGAGTCAATGAGTTCTCTGAGGAGCAGAGCGAACTAACACTACTAGCCCATCAGAATAGTTTGATCTCATAAACACGAGACGTTCGTAGAGTAATCATCTCCATAAGAACGATGTGATCGCCAGAACAAGTCCTTTACCAGTAAGTTAAAGACTGTGTGATTTTAAAATGCATTATCTGTAGGTATTTTACTTTGTATTTTAAGCGTTGTTCATTAAAACCATGGTTTTGATATTTTATTGGAGACAATTATCTTCATCAGTCATCCTGAAGTTACTAGGTTAGGCTGGTTTGTTAGTTGATTACCAAAATAATCATAGTTACAGCCCTAGATTAGTTCACTTATTTCAAAATACTAATGCATTGTTACATTTTTTATAATTAAGTGTCATTGAACATGTCATTAGAGTCAAGTATCTGTTTTGTCTCATCTCATGTTGATAAGTGTTTATTCTTTAGGTCAACCTTATATTCGTGGAACAAAGAAAATCAGTCTGAATAAGGAAAGCTATAACTTTGCCACAATATCCTTAGATCTTAAAATCATTGGACCCTCCTCTCCCCGTCCCGGAAAAAAGTTCAGGCTCAGGATTTTATTTTATTTTTTTTGCTTTAACCCCTAGTGACTGCTTTTAATGGCTTCTTCCTCAGCTCTCCCTCCGTTCCTTTCACTCTTTGCTTTTTTTCTCCCCGTGTTATTGAGGAACTCTAGCGCTGACGCAGCACTGAAGAGGATCTTACGACAGCTCTCTGAATGTGGTTGTGATGTTTCGTAACTCTTCACAAACGGGGGAAACACACACTTTCATTCATACCACACGTTTGGGGCTTGCGAGTTTTAACTGACTCTTTCGTAGCATTTTATTAAATTTAAAATAACTGCCCCGAGTATAATTGAATGTAATGTTTTGAGACACTATCGGAACAATAAATAGGTGCAAAAGACTAAAGTTTGTGCCGTCAAGTGATTAATTGCTATAAATCACATGCAAAAAAATTCCATTTACATTATGCATATATTTATTAAGTATATGCAAATGCACCCACTTGAAAATACTTACATTTATATGTTTATAATGTTTATAATTATATTTAGAGTACAAACGTAACATATTTTTCTTAAATGCATACATGTTAGTTTTCATGCATAGCTAATAAATTTACAGCGTATACAAGTTTATTATATTTTTGGATGTGGTTGATTAATCATTTGACATCGCTAATGAAAGTCAACTTTAAATACAAAATATAGAAGTATCTGTTTACGAGAGAAGGAGCGCTAAACGAGAACGCAACTAAATCAGTCTTTTCATCTTCCAAACACAAAATTATCAATATAGTTGCAAATAGGCAGGCAGACAGACAGAAAATAACCACACACACACACACACACACACACATCAAACACACTGGACTTAAATACACAGCGTGATTGACAGAACTCGAAACACCTGAACACAATGAGAAAATTAGGAGCAACGAAAAGTAGGGAACAGCAAGAAAAAGAGTCCAAAGGTGTGACACCGAGGAATATATGAATAAATATACAAATGTTAATACATTCAATTAAATGGTGATACATAATTGTGGAATTTGCATATTTTAAAATTAAAATATGATTTATTGACACTTGTTTCACATTTAAATATACCAATTCGCAGTGTTAAAATGTTAAAACATAGTAACTTTAAATGTAATGTTCAAGTGTCCCTCACGGCATGACAGTGGCATCAAAAATATTTGCTTTAAAGTAAAACATTGCAAAGAACACATTTGCAGGAAAAGATGTTGCATAGCATCAAAAGCCGTTTCTTTTCACAGTCCAATCTTTCACCCAGCCAAGCAGTTTCGTGAAGATATTCATATAGACACAAATTATATTTAGCCACAAAACAAATGTTGAGGCATGTCTGTTTCTGAGATGGTGATCATCATGAATTGAGCCGCATGTTGCTCTGAACACGAGCTCGGACGTATGGCTGTGATTCTCATCCGTGTCTGCTCGTCGCTTCAGACGCATCACAAGAAGAGCTGAGTCTATGGGTTTATCAGAAAGTCGTGTTCTTGGCAGCTTTGACTCGCTCACATTCACGGCCGCTGCTCTGATTAAGAGCTGATTTACTGTCTTCTCTTCAAAACACCAGCTCGAGAGACTCTGGATAAAACAAAAAGGATAAACCCTCAAGTTGGTCCATACCTGTACGACTTTATTCCTTCTACTGAACACAAAACAAGAACGTGGGGAAGCAATTGCCCATAACCATTCATTTCCATCATTTCATTTAATTGATTTTTTTATTGGAAGCCAGTGGAAGTTGATGGCTACCGGAAACCATTTTTGCATATAATATTTGCAATATTGTTATTACTGTTATACTGTCTATACCGTTTAATGCATAAAGACTTGGCATGAACGTGACGGAGTGCTGATCTTGTACAAGCTTCACTAAGATCAGGTTTTCTCACCGCTGTCGTATTTGTTGTGTGTTTATTTCAGTACAAGCCCCGTTTCTTCCTATTTGCTAGATAAAGCACAAAATAAACACCAATGAACATCAGAGGAGATCTTGTTTCGACTGATACCATTTTTTAACCGATGTTAAAGAAGCAGTTCACCAAAAATCATAATTCAGTCATCGTTCACTTACCCTCGAATAGTTCAAAACCTGTACGGATATCTTTGTTCTGACGAACACAAAGGAAGATTAAAAACAAGTGTGTAATCAGGCTGTTTCGGGTCACTTTCATAGTATATATTTTCTTCGTGAACCATAACGGTTTACAAATCTTCCTTTGCTTTGGGCAGAACAAGGAAATTCATACAGGTTTAAAACTACTTCAGGGGGAGTAAATGATGAGCGAATGTTCATTTCTGGGTGAACTATTCCTTTAATCCTGCTCTTGTCTAAAAAGTCAGATTCTGTGTTGTGATTGGTCGGATCGCCTGTCAGTCAAACTCTCTGCGAAGTTGTTTTAGTCGTGTGCTGACTTTTTTGCCGACTTATTCTGACTTACTCTCAAGAGATGAAGAATCCAGACAAATCTGTCTCCTAGAAGAAGCAGTTTTTTCTCCTCGAGGAGCAATCCTTCAATGCTTTAACTGAGCTTCTGCTCATGTCTCGAGCACACACTTTAATGTGAGACTAAACCGAACAAGCCAACTGAATAGCAGCGTATAAAATGTGCAAAACTAATGAATGAGCAGGTGTCCAAATTTTTGACAGGTAGTGTGCATACTGTTTGTGTAATTATAAGACGTAACCGTAAAATAGCGCCATTACAATAGAGGCTATTTATGTGGCAATTTATCAAATGCCCACATGCATTGTACGCTGGAGTCGTGCATTATGAAGCTGTCAAGTTTTATTAGAAAAATGTGGATACGGTTATATGCAGCAAAAAAAATGCAACCTCAAAACAGTCTTTGTTATGGACCCGTGCAGCTCATTCATTGTGCGGAAATCAAGCGTTTTATCTGTGTGCCGTCATTCTGATGGTGCTGAGTCACAGTAGAAGACATTGTTCTTCAGCTTAATAAATGAGCGGACAACAGTAAGAGCTTTGTCTGGCATGATGACGTATGCCTTCGCTTCATCATTAGTCTCGAAACAGACATGAGCGAGAACTAAGGCACCGCTGAGGTTCGGTCTTTAAATGTGTGCGTGCCTTTGGTGTTTACAACAAAAGTGTATGTTAAAAACCACGAGCTAATTCAGTGTGTCGCTTTTGTTTTGTTACTTATTAAAGTACTTATGTCACGTATTTAAATGCACTTTCATATCAGACACATTACATCAGTCCCCCTCAGACTTTTGCGACTCATTAAGTCATTGAGCAAAATTAATGACGTAAATGACCAACCTACCATTCTGCAAACCTACAAAAACATATACATACAACTAGAGCAGTTTCCGGCTGAAATAAATACTAGACGCCATTAAACGCCATCACAATGCTTGTGATCACAGGAGCAGATTATCAGTTAATAAACCGTTTTTTGCGACTCATATGACCTCAAATCAACTGTAGTGTATGTTTTGTAAACTGATATATTTTGATATTTGCATCATATAACCAGCTGTTTATGGCTTTTCCAAAATATAGTAAATGTGCTCTAAAGCGCACCCGGTACAGCATTGATCTTGTATTGCAAAGTGATCTGAAATGGCACGGTTGCTTTGGCAAACATTTCCTTTTGTTAACTGTATTGTTTGGTTTTTTGGGTCAAGTTTAGGGATGTTCGAAACATTAACCTTGTTATCGCCGCTGATTTCATTGTGTTAAGTGTAAGAACCAACATAATGCTGCCAGAATCACGTTCATCTACTTGAATTACAGAATTACTGTTCAAAGGAGGTCAACATTATGCAGAAATGTCACCTATTTATTCACTGGTTAGCTCTATGTTACTATTGCATTATGGGTAAACACGGGTCTTCAGAACTACAGTCGTTTTTTTGTGTTACAGTCATGCAGTGCTTAAAGTAAAGCCATCAAATCACATCTTGATTGTTTTCTTTCACATGCGTGCACAGATACTTCAGGACCTGATTGTATAGAGCGGCTCTGCTGGATTTGAGCTCTGCTATAGTCATCAGTGCATGAATGTGTAAAATGCACGTATGATCTACTTCAGCTCTGCTCTTTGGAAAGACGCAGGTGTGATTTCATTGGTCCACAGCTGCTTTTGGCCTGAAATAAAGACCTGTAACCAAAACTCCACAGATGGGAGGAAAATGTTTATTGGTGCCAGCAAATGAAAATAACGTATAGCTGCGAGTGAGCGTTACGGGGCATTCAGGACCGGAGTATAAAATGTTCCACTATGTCAGTGTGTCTATGCAGAGCAGGCCACGCACACAGATCGGGAAGGAGGGGGAACGAGCATTTGTTGAATGCATTATAATCAGCGGCCGCTGGTGCTTTACTGCAAAATCACATTCAGTTGTGCTTTTTCACTCTCCTGTCAATCCTGCTCCTCATCCACAGTTGCCGTTGCAAACCGATGTTAAACTTTTCATCATCACTGTTCTGCAGATGGAGCTTCTGGATAAATTCCCCGTGGAAGGCGGACAGAAGGATCCAAAACGCAGAATCATTCCCTTTTTACCAGGTAAACATCGTTCCAGAAAGCCCCTTTCTATGCACACAACGCAAAGTCAACGGAAATTCAGTTCAGTTCTTTTGGCACCCACCAGATTTCAGATCACATACTGAGCGTCTGGCATTCAGATGATTGGACAGAGATCGTAGACCTCCAGCACGATGGATTGGCTTCATGACATGTATATGCAGAATTGGCTTAGTCCGGAGTGTTATTGGTTTAGACTGAACACCTGGCTGTAATTAAGCAGCCTGCAAGGATTGTTTGCTCGTGGATCAGACCGTCTACAAGCACCTGAATGTCGTCTTACGTACCAGCGCTTTACAAGCGTTTAACCACTGTCTCAACTCACTGACGCAGCACTTTGTCCACAGTCTACACAGAAACGCCTGTAATTAGCTGAGCATCGCGTGCAGTATATTCTACATCCATTAGTGAGCTTTGCAAACACACTCATTAAAGACTGCACTGTATCAGTTGTCCATTAAAACAGATCAGTCTACTGACAGCAGTCTTTAACAAGATGTTTGTGCGTTTCATTGATGATTTGGGGTTGGAGAACCCCATTTTTCACCTGCTTTAAAAATAATTCATGTTCTAATAATTTGATCAGTCTTTACCTGAATTGTACTAGGCGTATAAAGATAATGCCGTTTTTCAATTAACCATAAAAATACAAAATTGTGCTGTCAAAGGATTAATCACGATTAATCACATCCAAAATGAAAGTTTTTGTACGCTGGGTACATTTTGTGTGTATAAATAAATACAAACGCATGCATGCATATATTTAGGTTTACGTAAATGCATACACGTGTAAATATTATCAATGTGTATTGTGTGTGTGTATTTGTACATAATAAATATACATAGCACACGCATATATTATGTAAACAAAACATATTTTGGATGCAATTAATCATTGACAGCACTAGTAAAATATACAAATTAATTATAATTGTAAACTTAAGATTGTTAAGTCCCCCTTTTCTTCTTTATTATAGACAGGAAGTTAGAGAAAGGAAATTTTTTTAGACAAATTTCTCTTTTGAGCACTTCAAAACTAATCAGACAAAAGTTGTAATTTACAACCGATGCATTAACGGCTGTTCGTTCACTTTGAAGTGCTTACTGCTTAAAATATTTGTCTTGCTGTGAACAGACCTTCAGTCAGTTTAAATTCCAGTTGAACCATAATTGCTTCAGTTGAGAGATTCATTTAGATTTTGCAATTAATTGTTATCATACCGTAACCTGTCTGCACGGATAAAAAGTCCCTCACCTCAGAATCTCCTGAGTAGTTGATTTCATACAGTGTGAGCGGGGTTTTTGTTGCACATTAACACACACACGCACCACATCACACACACCGAGGTGTTTTTAACCACATTTTTCTGAATGCGCAGTTGCTAAAAAAGCCCACGACCCCGGGGCCTTGGGTGGGACGGTCTTGTTGTTTTCCCACATGTTTCGCTTTATATTTTTACTTCATTCAGCTAAAACGGACCACAGTATATGGTTATAGTTCAGCAGGATATGACTCATAAAACTTAAGAGGCTCATTTGTGTTCATTTCTTGGTATTGTTTTATGGGCCACGGTCTTTGTTTGGGCAAGTTTCGTGCTTGTGGTCTTCCAGCATCTGATAAAATGGTTATAAAGCATGAAGGGACATTCCCAAAAGCTTCCCTAAATTGCCTTTCAAGCCCTGTAAAGAGTGCTGATGAATTAGAGAATGAAGATGATGATCGTCTTGATTTCCTTGCAGGCAAGATCCTCTTCAGAAGAAGCCATATCCGAGACGTGGCCATGAAACGACTGAAACCCATAAATGAGTACTGTAGGGTAAGTTAGAAAACAACATCTCACCTGTCGCTAGCGTTCGTCTCACACACGAAAATGAGAACCGTATCATGTTTTTAGTTACGATATGCTGCAGAAGTCACCCTGAATAAACATCTGCCCGTTCGTTACTCAACGCTTGGGACTGTTTTGGTTCAGTTAAACCCAAAAGGAGAAATTTAGCAGAAGTTGCTCATTTCCAGTAGAAAAGGCCATGTTTCTCAGTAGTCTGCTGCCCCTAATAGCATGTAAATATACTTGTGTTTGAAATACCTTTAATTTCACGCTAATACAATTTGTTTGAATTCATATTTATGCAAAATACCCTGCAATTTTAATATAAAATAACTGCTACAGTCTGATCAATTTAAAGAACTAAATTTTGTACTTGACGCACGTTTAATTGAGTGGAAGTACGGTTATAGGTAGAAGTATGTTTGATTGTGCTAAAGTTATACTGTATAGTATACTTCAGGTACAATTGAAATATTTTGCATTTAAAGTCTGATATTATTCAAAGATTGTCGGATTATCATCAAAATTTTATGTTAAGAAATGCCCTTATCCACTTATCCGTGACTTTAGGTTTTTACATGGAGGTATTGTATATCAGTGACATTAAAAGGCATAAATATTCACAGTCTTGTAACTAAACATTGACTTTGTCAGGGTAGTTTGTTTGTTTTTTAATACTTGCTGCCTGCAATGTTATGAAATGTTAATTTAAAACGTTTTTTATTTGAATGCATTTTAAAAGTGCGGTGTGTGTGTGATATTGGACGGCTAGTGGGTACCGCGGTCCAAATTCAGATTATTAGAGAGTGTTGTTTCTCACACCTCCTTCCTCTGCGTGGCGCTCACGCGGGTTGCCAGATTGAGGACATGCGACAGGAACAAGAGCAACTGACGACGTTAGGTGACGAGTCGTACACTTTTAATAAGCCTCTGGACGTCGTGTCTTTCTAGGTCTGTACGATCTGTGATATCTGACGCCGGTCATTCGGTGTCTTCAATGGCTGTGTTTTAAACCAACTGGCAACCCAGGCTGTCAGGTACGATTGGATAAAGCGGCAGTGGGCGGAGTCACACAGACCACAACAAAAACAGACATTCCGACGCGGAAAACACATTTCAAAGCAGAGTCGCTGGATTTAGTGTCATGTCGTATCGTTATGTTTTAGTACAGTCAGAGTTATTCCTGTGATAAGAGCTGCATTTGCATCCTTGATCCTTCAGAAATGATCCTAATATGCTGATATTTATATAGTTGATTTTTTAAAAAAATTATAAAATGTGGAAGCACTTTGCCATATTTCAGGATTCTTAGCCTTTTTCTGAAGTAGCAATATTTTGTAACGTTTAAAAAGCGCTTGCTGTCGTTTTTTGATATACTCGAATACACTGATACACCTCGCTGAATAAAAGCATCCGTATCTTTAGTGGCTCCAGACTTTGACATGGTAATGTACGTCTTGGCTTCCAGCAAGCTCACCTTTTATAAGAACCTCATAGAGACTTTTCAGAGTGAAAAAGTAGAAGTAGGTTAACTTCAGAGAGATCGTGTATTAAAGTCCACCGCTCCGAGCCAGGTTTTCTGCGGTGGTCTGCGCTGTGAATTGAATTTCCTTAACATAAAAGACTGTTCCGTCTTAAGTGACTGTCAGGCTTTTGGTGGAAGGGTTAAGAGGGGAAAAAGAAGTCAGGAATCCAGATTTGGCAGCGTGCTGTCTGCTTTAGGGCTGGGGTTTGGAGCTGCGCTGAGTTAGCCTTCGTCAGCACATCATGGCTTTCTGTTGACTTTTTAAAGGGCTGTTTCTAAAGGAAACTGCTTTTCAAAATATTTTTTTCTCCGAGGGTGCCTGCGTGAGCGGTCATGATCTGCCAAGGAGGATTTCAGCTGTTTTGACAACGTCTAAAAGTCACCATTCAGTTCCAGTAATTTCAAGCCCCTCTCACTTCCTCAACGTCGACCGTAAACAAGCGGTGTCATCGTCAGCTGATGAATCAGTCCTGTCGTGTTCGGGGTTAAATAACATGATTTCATTGTTTTACAGTAATTCCTCTTTAGTGGAAATAAATGACAGTTTAATTGAACCCCAGATATCTGATTAGCCTTAATAATTCAGACTTAAGACACAAATGAGCTAATTTCTCTAGAGTTGCATTCTAATTGCATACTGAGTAGTATGGGTGCTTGTTTCCACCATTCAATAAAAAGGTAAAATCACAATTTTTCGTCAGGAGTACATAATAAAAGCTTGCAATCACGTGCTACAATGTCAGAATTGTGTGTTAAAATATTTGTATTTATTTAAACAAACATCTCACAATTCTGGGAATATATATATTAAAAAAAAAAAAAAAAAAAAAAATATATATATATATATATATATATATATATATATATATATATATATATATATATATATATATATATATATATATATATAATTTAATTTATTATTATTAATATAATTAATTATTATATTATTATAGGATATTTATCTGTTTATTATATATTATTATGATTAATTATGTATTTATTTTTTGGATTTTTGTTTTTCAGTGGAGGTCATGTGTTTCATACAGCGTTTGTTCTGTTGGGTGAATGGAACCAATAGTTTTCAGTTATTTTGGCTTGAAAATAAGGCATATTAGCCATTACTTTTTTTGAAAATCTGAAATTAATTATTTGTTCTTTAGGGGAGAAAAAAAGTACAGTTTCCCACAAATACAAAGTTAAAAATATATATATTTTAATGAATTAATTTGGTTTTACATGAAAATTTCACATGAATAAGCAGTCATTAAACTACAAGGACAACTGATTGCCGCAGAATATGGCGTTATGTAAGTAGTACAGTATGTACTGTATAGTGAACAATCCCCTTCTTTTATGAACACAGTGCATGGCGTGCCCTTCTGGGGTGATATAGACAAACATTCATCTCTCTCTCTGCCACATACACACACATAAAACAATCAAGGTAATGCACCCACCCAATAGAGTGCATTTACTCTAATTGGCCGGCCTCCATATAGCAGCGTCTTCAGGGAATGCTAATGAGCGGGAGGTCAGGTGCCGAACCCTGGGGAGCCATCCATCCGTGCACATCTGTGAAAGAATAAGATCCATATCCATCCAATCTCAGAGCAGTCATCAGCAGTGTCCTGTTTCTGACTAAAACAAGCATTCAAAACACCCCTTTCATTAAGAGAATTGAGCACCGCGCTCAATTGCGAGAGTAACCGGCGAGTCAGAAGCGATTGTGAGAAACCGTCCCGGGCTCGGTCTAAAAGCCGGGGTAGAAAAGGGCAGCCTGAGCAGATGCGTCCGAGCGTGCGAGTTTTAATATTCCAGTCAGGTCAGCCGTCATAACTCAGAAGGGACGTCCGTCTGAAGGACACCGAAGCAGCACTCCGCTTTATTAAATTAAAGCTCCTCTGCCAAAACATACAATGGCAAAAAGCATCTTCTGTCGGCCAGGAGGCACACGCAGCTTTATTAGACGAGGGGCTGGATCTGAAGAGCAGAAACAGCTTGCTCTCGGCGCTGAGTGAAGCACAGCCCATCTGCCCTCGTGTCGTGCCCTCATATCAGAGCGCTGCATGACGTCCGTGATTATGCATCAAATAAATGAAGAAATGCATGACTTGCTGTTTGGTGTAAATGTGACTCTGCTTTTATTTGACCTTTGCGTGCGATGCTATAAAGACAGCGTTTGGGTGGTAAAAATATGTTTGTGTAGAAGAAACCCATTGTAGTTTAGGCTTTATATCTTATCAGCAGCTTCTGAGTGTGTGACATAAATGTGTATGTTATTTTCCACCTCAGGCCCTGATCCAGCTGCCAGTGTATATTTCTCAGTGCGAGGAGGTGCGTGTGTTCTTTGAGACGCGTCCTGAAGACCTGAATCCACCAAAAGAGTACGTTTACGCTCCATGCAACACACACACACACACACACACACACAGCAAAATCAGTAAATAACTTCATTTATATTGAGAGATTGAGTAACAAATCAATAAATCTAAATAAATAGCCACTAGCCTTGACAGCTCACCAAGTCAACAATTAGATTTAAAAAAAAAAACATGTGCAAAATGAATAATCTTGTCATGTACAGACACCAATTTATACTTATGACTGAATAAAATTGTAATAATTAAATTATAATAACAACACGTTTGCTTAAAAAGATATTAGCAATAAAATCATATATTAAAGAATATATATATTTTAAAAGTTAAAATTGTAAAAAAAAAACCTACAAATTATTAAAACTTTGACTAAAATTAAATTGGGAAAAAAAACAGAATTTAAAAACGTAATTGCAACAATTAGAGTAGTTTATAAATTGCACTGAAATAAGACAAACATGGTTCTAAAACTGTCTTTATATTAAGAAAAACATCTGGGCAAAAGATTAATTGTGATTAATCGTGCCAAAATAAGCTTTTGTTTATATTTTATGTGTGTGTGATGTGTTGTTTATGTATATATATAAAATATAAAATACACACAGTCATACAGCATACATTTTGAAAATATTTATTTAAATTTGTATTATTTACGAATTGAAGTAAATACATATCAATGATATCACATTTGTCTTAAATATATACACGCATATGTGTGCATTTATATATGCATAATAAACACGCAGAGTACACATGCATATATTATATAAACTAATTTTTGAATCAAAAAAAGATGGCCAAGAAGACGCCTGTCTAACTTGCATATATGTTCATTTCCAGGGAACCCAGTGGAAAAAAGAAGTCAGGTAAGCCAATCTTGCCGGATCTGTCCGTGGTTAGTGTGCCCTCTGCTGACCACGCTCTTCATAAACGTTGGGTTTCTCACCCTTTACTACGGATGCTTTCGTTCTTTGTTACCCGAACGTTTCCCACCTCCGCCTCACTCCAGCTCTCGTTCGTGTTCCCTCATCAGGCATTGTGGAGCGAGCGACTTCTTTCCTAAAGAGAGGTAGTAACAGATACTTGCTTAGCCGTGCTCTGTGTGTGTGAGCCCTCGAGGTGCGCTGCGGCCGTCTCTTAGGTGGGCAAGGGCTCGGCTTTGTGCTCCGTCCCTGTGTGATGTGCATGGCGGTGTGGTGGTGGTGGTGGTTTACCGGAGGACCTAGTCGAGTTAGCAGACAGTAGTGTGTTTGGTAACGGTCTTTAGCTGCGGTTAACGCTCACCGTTTCTTCACAAGGTATAAGAGAGCAGCGCCTAGCGCCCCTAACGGTTCAAATGTGCCTGCTCTGGCATGTTTTGTGAGATGCGAAGTAGCCATATTCGTTTTACAAAATATCTAGCAACACATTGGATGACTTCTCTGATGTTGGTTGTGCTCTCTCTTCAACCTTGCGATTGAAACGTTAGTCAGGGCTCTTTTTTTGTCATTAAAATCGTAAATGCTTTAGGCAATGTGCAGCTTTTGAGTTGAGTTCAGTAGAAATGACACTTTGTCTGTGAATGATTTCAAAAGAATGAGAGGAATCGTGTCTGCAGTAAACTTTTACATTTACTCACCTTCATGCCGTTTCTTCTTTCTTTCTTCCATTCTACGGAAAGTGAGGCAAACATATGACTTATACTCTACTAATAAGTCTATCTACTTTCTCTTTTTGAGATTTTTGGCCTTTTTATTCAAGTTTGCACAACTAAAACTTCATTAATTCAATAAGTTACTAGAACTCACTTTACACAATGAACAGGTTTAACTAGAACACTTTAGTAGCACTCGCTAACTATTGACTAGCACTTTTCCCTCAATCATTACCTACTTTTCTGCTTCTTAATACTTAGTGTGGTAGTTAAGTTTAGTTAGTGTGTAGGATTAGGGATGTAGAATAAAGTCGCGAAGAATAAGGCATTAATATGTGCTTAATTAGCACCAATAAGTGGATAATATTCTATTAGCACTCGTGCTAATAGGTATAACCGTAAAATAAAGTGTTACCAATTTAATTATTAACTTTATTATCGTACAAGCACCAACCAGCGCAAATACACAGCGCTCGTAAAATATGGCAAACAAAGGCTCAAACACACAAATGCATTCATTTAAGCTCTTCTTAATATTAATTTTGAGATGTTTTGGTCGTATGGAGTGGACGTCTCTCAGGTGTCATTAAAAATCTTCATTAGTGTCTCTGAAGCACAGCAGCAGTCTAAATATTTAGGACTAAATCTTTCAGGTTTGGTACAACATGAGTGTGAGTAAATAATAGAACTTCCTTTTTGGGTGTGATATAACTTTAAGGTGTAAACACACGCGTAAGGTATTTTTGGGAGACCCTCATGAAATCATTCACAGAGATGAGTTCAGCTGAAACCGTATCTGCTTCAATGATTTTGTACGGATCACCAAACTAATCATCACGCACAACTACGTTAGACTCTAGTAAATGTGCTTTGCAGAACAATCGAAAGCCGTTGGAACGAGCCACTTTTCCATTATTCCAGTCTCTTCCACGTTAGCCGTGGGTTTGTTTCCCTGCAAGACTCCCGGCACTAAACCCTGGGGCTTTCCAGCTTTGATGTTTTCCCGTCACGCTTGCCTCTTTCCTCTCCCGTGGTGGCGCTGGGACACCAGGAGAGCCGTCCATAGCTGTGTGTGTCTCTTCAGGAGGAGACTCGTCCTCCGCCGACCCGCTGCTGCTGGACCAGTACGTGGCCGTCACCGACTACGAGAAGCAGGAGAGCTCTGAGATCAGTCTGTACGTGGGGCAGATGGTGGAGGTCATCGAGAAGAACGAGTCCGGTACGAGCCTTCGCTGTTATTGTCCGTCACGCCATGCATTGCATTATTTACCCAATATAGAAAGTCAGAATTGCATGACGGAAACAACATTTTTTCCCACTATTGTGTTTGTACCCAACAGATCGGACATTTTTCTTGCAAACTGCAAGTTTATCTTTTGGACTTTATTACTCATCGGTGGTAGTTTTAAAGTCCTGAGGCAAAAGACTTTATTACAATTCTGACTTGACACGCAATTCGTCAGAACTGTAATTTATAAACTCACAGTTCTGAGGAAAAATTGCAGTTACTTTTTATTATTAGTTTTCATTTTAAATTTTAAATTGCTCACTAAGATCGTCGGTTGTCGCCACCTACTGGCTAAATGATAAAAGTTGCAATAAAGTCCCTGAAACATGCAATAACAGACAAGCAGAGTCATGCAAATGCTGAAAAGTGTGTGTGTGTATATGTATGCATATATATATATATATATATATATATATATATATATATATATATATATATATATATATGTGTGTGTGTGTGTGTGTGTGTGTTTGTGTGTGAATTGAAGGCTACCAGGAAAGCTAATTTTGGTTTATTAATTGCATTCATATGTTCAAAAACCAGCTCTTGCCTCATCATATTGATAATTACCAATTAAGCAAATCGTAGCCTATATGCGTAAAAAATATACGCAAAATTTGACAAAGGTCAGTTTGCATCCCTGATTATATCATGCATCATCTATGAAATATTAAATGACGAGCACAGCTAATAAAAAGTTGTCTCTCCTGCCACTGCACAGAATCTTTGAAGCACCAAAGTAGAGTTAATAATCTTTCACAACTTGTTTTATATAGCATACCTTGGAAAAAATATGAGGCCCAGACCTCGGGGGGCTCAGCGGTGGTAGAGTGCTGTTAAATTAATTGAATGAATATTCTGTCATCATCACTCACCCTCCTCTAATTTTCTTTCTTTTCCGTCTGATTTCCCAGGTTGGTGGTTTGTCAGCACCGAGGACGCTCAGGGCTGGGTACCAGCCACATGTCTGGAGGCTCAGGATGATCCTGATGATTTCTCGCTCCCAGCAGAAGAAGGTAAAGAGTCCTGCCTGTCATCAGATGTTCCTCTTACTTTAATCAAATGTCTGCAACAACAACATAAAATCAGATTTGGGATCTCGACAAGTAAAGTGTGTGTTTTTTTTAATGCTCATTTCTAATTTAATATCCGGAAACTATAAGAATGACTACTAGAAGTCAGCCATTCATTGCTTGTCAAGAGTTTAAACTCTTTTTGGGGTGCTTGTTAAGTTTAGGTACTGTGTAGGACTAGGGATGTAGAATAAGGTCACATAGAATAATATGCACTTAACTATCACTAATAAATGGCTAATATTCTAGTAATATGCATGCTACTGATAGATCCAACCATAAAATAAAGTGTTACCCAATAGAAAATGGACTAAATTGATTAAGCTTTTACAGTCTCCTTCTGATCACACTGTAAAGACAGTTCTCTCTCAGTGTTTGTCTTGTTTTAGATGATTAAAATGATTCTCAAAGACTTGTCCTCTGAGAAACCGGTCAAAATGAAAGGGAGTGCATGTTTGAAAGTGGAACAAATATCCTCTAATGACCCCCGAAAACTGATTAAAAAGAATATGTCGCCCAAAAATAAAAATGACAGCATAAACCACTCACCCCAAGACATCCGAGGTGTATATGACTTTATTAAAATTATAACGTAAATACATGACTTCCGGTTATTTTCCATTCTGGCTTCTTGGCTGACCTATGACCCGATGAGTTGATTCATACGTCACTCAAGAAGCCAGAACTGGAAGAGCCAGGATAAATTTGTCAAAAACTCTGAAAGAAGAAAGTCATATACACCTAGGATGGCTTGGGGGTGAGCAAAAATATGCCCTAATTTTCATTTTTGGGTGAACTATTTTTTTAATTACTTAAAATTACTATAATTTAAAACGTCCTGTACACTTGCATTATATGAAGAACTTTGTTTGGGTGAAAAAATTGACTGTGAACCTTGCTGAGCCATAAAGACTTACAACACCCTTATCAAACACCCTATCCAGAACACACCAGACGGGAAAATATTACAACCCCCTAACATCACATAAGTACAAAAAATCATACAATGTTTCTCATAGCAAGAGAGATGAGAAGGTTAGAGTTATTCTCGGTTAAAATCTGCTAAGATCTGCACTGTATGGCAGAGAGTAGATATCTGGTAGGCTAGTATATCCAGTATGAAGAGACCTGACCTGTGTCTGCTTGCTCTCTGCTGGAGTGTGCCGGAGATTCTGGTCACTGCCGAGGCACGTTGGTCGCCGGCGTACTTTAGGGGATCTGTTCAGCACAGGCTTTGGTCAAGGTGGAGAGCACAGCACTTTATCACTCTATTGTGAAGCATGCATGTGTGAGCCCTGCATGTGGTGCATGCGCTGGAAGTCTTGTAGAACTGACCACAGCACGAATCGGGGAATTGTGACACTGGTAGCTTTTTTTAAATACTTTCATTTCACGTTTAATTTCTGGTTTGCAAATGGAATTGCAGAAGCACATGAAATGTCGCTGTGAATGACATGGTGTTGACTGATGCATGACGGAAGCTCCAAATATAAATGAGCGACACAATCACAATTTCAACAGATTAAAGGGATTGTTCACCCAAAAACTAACATTTGTTGTTATTTCAGGCCATACAGTATTTTGAAGACTTTTGTAGAACAAAAGTAGAGTTTGTAGAGTTTTTTTTTTATTATTTGAAACCGTGCACCTTGGTGATTCAATCAATAATGTTGTGAATAATGCTTAGTTTCTTGCACAGATTGATTGTTTTGCTTCATAAGACCTCAATTTATGACCAAGAGCCACAGGGATTCATTTCCTGTTCCTTGATATGCTTTTTACTCAATAAAAAAAAAATATTATTTTTGCCCAAACATGTCAATTTGCTGAAATTAAACTTTAACGTGTAACTCAAACTGATGCATTACGTGATATAGCTTGTTCAGTCTAGTATTATGTTAATTATATCAGAAATAAATTGGAATGACCCATTTATTCACACAGTTTTACACAGTTTTTCGTTTCCTATTCTGAACAGTATGAACAAAATATATGAACTGTGGAGAAAAGCAAAAGTAAACAAATGAATAATGTTCAAGCTAGTTTTTTTATGGCTTAGAACTTCATCTAAGTAAGCATTTAAACGATCAAACCCGGTGGACCCATGTTATGTTTAGATTGTGATTATGTTGGTAGCATGTGAAAATAATCAGTCTTCCCAGCAGATGTGCTTATGCTGTCAATATTTCGAGTCTCTGATCAGATCTTCCTCCCCACCCTCCTTCATCTGCTATTCATCAAAAACCTAAAACAGACAGAGCAAATGCAGATTACAAGCAGCCATTTAAAAAGTTAAACTACATCAAATTTACCACTGCATGTTTTCAACTATTTTTGAAAAACAATGACAGCATGGTAAGCTCAATAAACCTTCTAAATAAATGTATTAATGTCATTGTTTTCAAGCAACTGAACAGTTTTTTGCTGTCAAGCTTTAGTGGAACGTTATTGCATTTTCCTAAAGAAAACATAAGTGGTAAATGGGCTGTAGTGGTTGGATGTTATTCGTGAACTTCACTTTTAATTTTTTGAACGTCCCTTTCATATCCCCAGAGGAAAAGTACACTGCGATATACCCATACTCTGCACGCGATCAAGATGAAATAGATTTGGAGAGAGGCATGACTGTTGAGGTCATTCAGAAAAACCTGGAAGGCTGGTGGAAGATCAGGTAAAACCAAATGCAAATGTCCTCAACAGTACTCAGAAAAAGTACTTAAAAGGCTTTTTCTTACAGCATTGTCCCTTTTACCCAACAGATACCAAGGAAAAGAGGGCTGGGCCCCGGCGTCGTATCTGAAGAAGGCTGATATCCTCAGTCAGAAGATGGCTGCTGGCGCTCCAGGTCATGCCAGTACTAATGACCTCGATGTGGCTTGCAAACAACAGAACGCCAACAAAGAAAACAAGGAGAACCAGCGCGACCGATTTTCACCCTTTTCAGAAAGCAAGCGCAGTAAGCAAAAAAAAAATCCTTTATAGCCTAAAAAATGACAAGTATTCAAGTATTCAAATGATGCTGCATAGCAGAGAATGCAGATTCATTCTCTGACAGTAGGTGGCACTCACGGAACAGCAGTCAATACAGCGTGTCCTGAGTTATCGCTTTGAACATTGCGTTGGAATTCATAAAAGTTACTGGCCAACTGGTGATAGTTTAATAACCTCTTCTACAAAATTTTTACTCTCATTTGCCACTTGTAGAGAGTTAATTACGGGCTAATTATGAGGTAAAAATAATACTAAAGCATTCCCAGTTGTGTCATTCAAAAAATATAATAGCCTAATTAGCTCCATTTAGATACTAGATTGTAGTGCGCTCTCAGTGGTGGGTTGGATCAGAAAGGGTATACAGCATCAAATAAATATTCAGATGATGTACTTTGGCCAACCCTAACAGAAACAGCAAAAAGAAAAAACTCTAAATTCTTCCCTCTTCTCTTCTACAGAAGCAGGAGCACGACAGAGACCTCCACCACGCCGGGATCTTACAATAGTAAGGGGTCATCATTTATAACTGCTTCTCAAATCTTTTTTTTAATTCTTTCTTCAAGGTTCTACAGGGAGGTGCTTCTCTTTTTTTTATTTCAGTATTTCCTGAAGAGTTTGGCTCGCCTACCAGTGACTTTCTAGTAATCCTGAAGACCTTGATTAGATTGTTCATGTGTGTTTGATTAGGATCGGAGCTAAACTCTGCAGGAAGTGGACCTTGAGGCCAGAGTTGAGAACCTCTGATTTAGAGGATTAATTAATTTTGATGATGGTTGAGTTTGATTGGTTGGAGCAGGGGTTACCAAATTTGATCCCGAAGAGCCGGTGTCTTGAAGAGTTTAGCTGTAACTTGCCTCAACACATCTGCCTGGAATTTTCTAGAATACCTAGTAAGACCTTGATTAACTGGTTCAGGTGTGTTTGATTAAAGTTGGAGTTAAACTCGGCAGGACACTGGCCCTCCAGGACAGCGTCTGGTGACCCTTGGGTTGGGGATTGAGAAGCATACAAGATTAGACAGTCTAACTCTTTGCCTATCTCTTATTTTAGCCACGAGGTGTGAATCTACCTAAGCCTCCAGTGCCCCCACAAGTAGAGGAGGAGTATTACACCATAGCTGACTTTCAGACGACTATCCCGGATGGCATTAGCTTCCAGGCAGGAGTGAAAGTTGAAGTGAGTATAAGAGGAGGCAAAGCTTGGACTTTTTTGACTAGCTCTCAAATGAACAGATCAGAATATTCCACACGTTTCTCAACATTTATATTGCATCTTATACTCCCAGGTCATTGAGAAGAACTCTAGTGGCTGGTGGTACATTCAAATTGATGAAAAAGAAGGCTGGGCTCCAGTCACATTCATTGATAAATACAAGAAAACTAGCAATGCCTCTAGGCCTAACTTTTTGGCCCCGCTTCCTGGTGAGATGGGTCAACTGAAGCTTGAAGATACCTCAAGCAACAATACCAACTCTGAGAATAGTTGGTCCAAACCTCTACCAGATGAACCTTCATCAAACTCTGATTTCTCCACCCGGTCCAAGCTGAGAGAATGGAAGCCCAATGTAGTTAAAGGCAGCCCCCATTTTTCAGGACCCTTACCACCTCCCCCATCCTCACCCACGGCTGAAGAGAAGCCAGCTTTACCGCCAAGGAGAGAATCCATCAACAAGAGCCTGGAACTGGAGGACAAACCCAAAGCAGAACTTTCTAAACCCCTCCCACCCAAACCACCAGCCCCAGGGGTCATCATCCCATTGGTGACCCCAAAACCAGCTCCTGTCAAACCAGACAAACCTCCAGAGATAAAGAAGGAGGAGAAGAACAAGCAGCTCTACCTGCGCAATGAGATGGGCTTGGAGTGTGGCCACAACATCTCAGCCAAGGAGGTGAAAAAGTTCAACCTAAAGCATGTGGCCAAGCAGCCTCCCAAACCCAAAGTAGATTCACAAGAAGACAAGCCGGATTTGCCCAGCCCAGCTCCGTTTCTCAAGCCCAAACCAGTGGTCAGACCAAAGCCCGCCCCTGCAGCCAAACCAGAGCCAGTGGCCAAGAATGAGCTAGACATCACAAACCTTCGGAGTAAGCTTCGTCCGTCTAAACCTCCAGAGTTCAGTGCCAACTCAAGTGATCCCAACCAGCAGAGTGACACTCCCCCGAATAACGGCAGAACAAACGAAGACTCAAAACCCCCCAGTAAACAACAAAATGGCCACGACCCATCCGAAACAACTAAACCACCACCGCCACCAACAGCCCCCAAAGAGCCTCCCCAGAGGCCTTCTGTAGCACCTAGAAGACCTCCTCCACCAAAGAAAAGTTCTGAGCCAGCCAGTCCTACAGACACCAAAGCTCCCCAAAAAGACTTGCCAGAAGCCAAGCCGACCATGCCTCCTCAGAGCAGACCCCCGCCGCCCAAAACAAAACCCAAAGACAAGGAGAAGGAGGAACCCAAGGCCAAGGTCCCAGTGCCACCAAAGCCCCTCATTAAGACAGAAAAACCAGGACCACCGAGAGACAAACTCCCACCTCTTATCAAGGAGCCGGCCAAAGAGGAGCTGTTCTTAGCTGTAGCAGACTTTGAAGGAGACGAGCAGACGCCTGGCTTTAAAGAGGGCGCTGTTTTCGAAGTCCTGGAGAAAAGTACCAACGGCTGGTGGTTTTGTAAAAATGCGAGCGATGGGCCAGTGATGGAGGGCTGGATCCCTTCCAACTACCTGACCAAGAAACCTTAGGTCCTCTTGACAAGGCTGCCTAAAGTAAACTTATTTAATTAACATCTTTTATTTATGGGTACCTTTTTTTAAAAAAAATGACATTACATCTTTTGCAAGTTCAAACAGGCCATAATAATTAGTTTGCTTGCTTTTTTGTAACTCATTTCCCTTTTGGGGGGAAACCATGTGTGCTCTCATATGTTAGCACTGAACATCCTTATATTAATCAAACCTTATATGTATCGCCGAAGGTTTACGTCACTAGCAATATATAAATGACTTTTTGCAGCCTCCATGATATTGTGCCTCGATATAATATGCAAAGCGCTCTGTGCTTTTGCCGTAGATTATGCAAACCGTGATGTCTGAGCAGCGCTGAAATTTCGTTCGAATTCGAAATTCAATATTACGCATAATATGAATCCGTGCAAGCTTTTAGTTCGCAGAAATCGGTCTGCTTTCTCGTTTCTAACACTACAGGAATCATGTTGCATATTTATCGACTTTTTTTGTTTGTTTGTTTTCAGTCTGCACTTTTTTATAGACTTTGCGTAGAACTGATAAGTAAAGGGACAAGAACGAGGAGAAACCGGAAACAAACACTTGGCCTTAAGGTTTACAGAACAGCGGCACCCATTTCTAGTTTGGTTTTCACAGTAGATTAGTCATGAACGTTCTCGCAAAAACCGATTTGAGAAAACAGCCCCTTTTGCAGTACCAATCGTACAGAATACCTCAGAAAAGCCATGACAGCGTCATTATTTTCTCTACGTCAGTATTGCCCAAACAAAGTATTTTCATATCACTGACAAAGGTGCTTAGATATTTTACATTCAGTCAAATGTTTTAACATTCATGCTTGACTGGCTTCAAGCATACGTTTGATAAACATGTTTATTTTTAACACTACATTTGAAAATGTGGTTTATTACGTTACTGAAAAATGTTTGTTTTCCGTATCATTTATCAGTGTTAATAGGTGCCCGGTCTGACCTGACAATACCAGGAGCGCTGAACATACGCTCCCGTTGCTCAAAGGTCCTCAGCTCCTAGTTGCTATGTAATGCATTAATAAAAACACTCCATCTGTTCAAATGCAAGTGCCTGAGTCTGGAAAGGAGAACGGAAGGTGTTCGTGAAGTTGAGACGTTTTTGCAAGAAAACGAGGCGGAAATGAATAAATATGCATGAAGGACAATAGAAGGTGGAAGGAGTATGAAACTAAATATGTTGAAGATCAAACCAGATAAAAAAGGATCAAAGGCGGGACGACATGGGTAACCTGTTTGTGTGTATCTTTTAAGCATTTCTTTGATGTTTTGTCCTTAGTATTTCAAGTTTGACTTAACTTTTGATGTAAATCAAATAAACATTTCAAATAGTCTAAATGTTTTTATTACTATTATTTTGACCAATTCCATTTACACCGGTATTAAACTGTAAGTGCTTTTGGGTAATTCATCTCCTTTATAGAATTTATGGAAATGGGATTTTTAATGCCAAAAAAGAAAGAAATATAAGGAAGGTTGAGAAGACGGGGTTTTCAGTCAGCAATAAAGGTTTGTGTTTTATAGGTCTATGTTTTTCCTCAAAATGGTATAGAGATGTATTTCTTACAGTATCAGCAAGAGGAAATGAAATGATGGCGATTCATAAATAGATTAGTCTTTAGAAAGCATACAGTTGTTACACGATCAGATGTACTTAGAAACAGAGATCACGGTCTTCTTCATGACTTTTGTGTGACGTTCAGTTTCACACGACGTTAACGAAACGTAAAACAGGCGGAAGCAGGAGTACCTCACATCTTCGGTTTATTAAATGCTATTGAATATAATTGCAATGTGCTTTGTGAACTTTTTATAATCTTACGGCTCCATCTCAAGGAAACATTTTCTTTCTAAAGTATTTATTTGATGAAAAGCACTGAATCTAAGCAGAAGACAAAATGGTCCAAAACGCATTCATTTTAACGTGTTTCATGTTAAATGTGCTATGCGTGAGAAATCAATGAATTAAATGCATGCAAAGTGTATTTAATGCTTTATTTGTATTTAAATGTTAAAATAATGTGATTATGGAAGTTCATGCACACAAGTCTGAAATTGATCTTCAAAAACTTTTATGAATAAATAAGCCACATAAGTATATGTATATTTATAAATAAAACAAATAAGGTTTCCATTGAAGACAATATTTGTCTGAGATACAACTACTTAAAGAAAATCAGGAATCTGAAGGTGCACAAAAACACTATTATTGATCAAATCAAAAAAAAGTTCTTAGCAATGCATATTATTAATCAAAATTGTAATATATTTTAATATAATTGCATGTTAGGTAATGTATAAAAATATCTTCATGTAACACAATCTTTGCATTTTTCTTTTATGTAAAAAGTAAGTCGAGTTTTTCCCCACACAATATATTGTTCATTTCTCCAAATACAGCTGAGCTCTGCTGACCGCCGCCGTCCTTCATAGAACCAAAGAAAAGAAGACTGAAATGACCGCAACGTCTGTCAACAAACGTTTCTTAAAGAGATTTGGTGAGATCTGCTTTCATGCACACATCTGCCTTGAGTCCCTGAGCGGTGGTTTTCTTGGAGCAGAGCTGAACGTCCAGCGGAGGGCAGCAGAACTCAAGCTTTCCCCGAGTAACAGGATCTCTGGTCTCAGATGAACGGAAGTCAGGGTCATATTGATTTTCATAAAAAGCTTTGAGTAATATTGAGTGACTCTGACACCGCAGCCACAATATGATCAAAAAAGCCACATGAAGAGAAACGGCTAAATAATAACTAAACGTTTTATTAAACAAAAATACATACAAAAAATAACTAAAGGGGAAAACTACTGCTATATCAAACATTTGATTGCATTTAAGATTTTCGTAAAACCGTGAATATCATTTTCAGCTTTTTCAAATACTATTCATTGTATGTTTGTGCTTTTGGAAGATGATCTTTAGCCTTTTCAAATGAACAGTTCTCTGGGCCACAGATCACAGCAATCAAAACAGTAGTATCATTCATTATTAACCCGAAATTAAATCACGTTTGCTAAAAAAGAACTACCTGTTGAATAACTATATTGAAAACAATCCGATCAGACTAAAACCTGCTTTGAACTGTAGGCGGCGCTAAAGGACCTCTTCACTTTTTTTTCCCAGAGTGCCAGATTTATAAAAGGCACAGTACACCAAAAACCTCAATTCTGTCTCTCTTGTTGATCCAAACCTGTATATTTTGCGAGATATCTGAAAGAACGCTGACGGTACCCATAGACTTTCAGGTGAAGAGGTACTATGAAAGTCAATGGCTGCCGTCAACTCGTACGGCTTTAGATCAACGTGACAGAATTTTCCTTTTTCGAGCTATTCCGTAAAAAGGTCCCGAAAGATCACGATCATAAGAAAAGCGTAAGGGTGAATAATAAACATCTGATTTATTAGAGATACTCTGACGGGACAAGACTTTGGTACATCATCCGCACCGAATCTTTAGTTAACAGAATTACAGACTCAACATTCATAAAAAAAAAGCTTTAAAGTCCTCGTACCTCCAGGCTTTGGTAAATAAAAAGAATGGAAGTCGTTGTGAAATAAAACACGTGTATAAAATCAGAACACAACTACGTATTGCACTTCGGTTCGGTGACAAGAAACTACAAAATAAAAGACATTTCTGGTCCAGTGTGATGAAGTTACAGTAAATGTGCCTCGGACGCTCCTTATCATAGCAGAAGAATAAAAGTGACAAATGAGTTACTGTTTAAAACACAAAACGGTAAAATAACAATGTACCAATTAAAACTTGTGCGGCGGTTCAAATTAAAACAGAAGTACAGACATCTGTGCGAGGAAACTGGCTAT